>NC_069502.1:1059525589-1059683089 GCF_027579735.1 Bombina bombina | reverse complement strand
ATATATATATAAGGTACAATATTTATGTATAAGGTATAGTATTTACTCACTCTTATCTCTCTAATAGATCCTTCCCCGTCTTTTTGCTAGTGGCTCCTTCTCTCCATTGCCGCTGTCTGTTGGAGTACCTCAAGGCTCTGTCCTAGGTCCTCTACTCTTCTCTATTTACACTTCTTCACTGGGTAAACTTATCAACAGCTATGGCTTCAACTACCACCTCTATGCTGATGATACCAAGATCTACCTTTCCACCCCTGCACTCTCCTTCTGTCAATTCTCACATCAGCGACTGCTCTACAACAGTTTCTAATTTTTCCATCACTGTTGGCATCACCACTATCTCCTCATCACCCCAAGTCCGCTGCCTCTGAGTCACACTTGACTCAAATATGTCCTTCATTCCCCACATCCAACTGCTCTCTTTATCCTGCCGCAACCACCTACGCAATATCTCCAAAATGTGTCCGTTTCTGTCAGGGCCAGTCACCCTAGGAGAGAGGAGTGTGTAAACTTTAGTGCATGGACCTCAGCTGCAGATTCAAAAGTTAAAATGTATGCTCAGTATGTTTACTAGTTTCCCTGATAACAAAGGAGGATAAAGTAAGAAAATTTACTGGAAATCTGGATCCTCTGTTCGTTCAGAGATTCTGACAATTTGTTATAAGGTGAAGGCTTACAGACACACAATACTTGTTAAGAAGCATGAGTACTTAACTTGTGAATGTATAGCCAAATACCATTTTTAGCTGATATGAATAACAGTAGTTAAGTGTGCAAGTAAATGTTTCAAGTCAGTAGATGTGGTTACAAAAGGAAGCTGACACATGTTATAGCAGAATATGTTCAGGAGGTATATGGTGATACTGCATAGTAAAACAATCCTGTAGTGCAGAGGAATGTTGAGCCAAAGAACAATTACTTACAGTCTCTCAAGATAAACTGAAGTTAAACGAGCAATGCGAGGGAAGGTTTTTATATAACTGAGAAAAAAACTTACTTCAACTTCTGGTAAGTGAGGAGAGAGTCACGTAAACAGGAGACACGATGCAGATCTGGCTGTTCATGCAAGCTGAGAAGGAATCCGGAATGGCGTATGACGTCACCGCTAATGACTGTGAATGCAGAAACACTGAAAGCAGCCGATCAGTGAAGTTTGAATCAGATGCCTGCAGGGCGCAAGGAATCTTAGGCTGGCTACTTCCTGTGGAAAGAGAATTACCAAGCAATGGTATAAGGTGTTTTGCAGCCTTTATGGAAAAGGTTAGGGGCATGTCAGCAAGTTTATATGTGAATAGCAAGGCAAAAGTTAGTGTTGTTACTGGAGAAACAGCGTCAGATATGACAGGACGCCCCCCTCCCCAGGATCAACTCTGGGGATCAGAAGTAGGACGGTCCAGGTGCCTATGATGGAATTGAGCAACTAACCTAGGTGCAGAGAGATTTGAGGCAGGTTCCCAGGAGTCGTCCTCTGGGGGATAACCTCTGCAGTGGATTAAATACTGGTTGTCCATATTGACGTCTAGAATCCAGGATTGAATGAACTTCATATTTAACTGAAGAGTCCTGGATGTTCGGAAGAATAGGAGAATTGACATCGAAGTCACGCAAGGGTCTGTAAAGTTTCAATAGTGAAATATGAAATGTGGGATGTGACTTCATAGAGGAAGACAGTAAAAGAGTGACTGCATTAGGGTTGACAACATGCACAATAGGAAATGGCCCTATGTAAACTGAGGACAATTTCCTAGCTGGGAAGTGCAATTTTAGGTTGCGAGTGGACAACTAAACATAATCTCCTATGGAATACTTAGGTGAGGGAGTTCTATGTATGTCGTAGTACCTTTTATGTAAGGATTTTGCTTTGTCTATGTTATCTCTGGCGAGGGAAAATGTGTCAGAGATGGTGTTTATTAGGTCTGTCACAATGGGACAACCACCTTCAATAGTGGAATCCCAATGGAAGGTGGGATGGAATCCATAGTGAATGAAAAATGGAGTACGTTTTGTAGAGGTATAAGCAGTATTGTTAAAGCAGAACTCAGCATAGGGTAGTAAGGATGTCCAGTTATCCTGTCTGGCCAATGTGACACATCTCAAGTATTGTTCGAGCCATTGGTTCATTTTTTCTGTCTGCCCATTACTTTGAGGATGGAAGTAAGTACTGAGTCTTTTAGCAATTCCGAGGGTCTGACAGAGATGGTTCCCGAATTTGCTAGTGAACTGTGAGCCTCTATCTGAGGTTATGGACTTTGGTATTCCATGTTGCTTGAATATGTTAGAGATGACCAGCTGGGCTGTTTCAGAAGCAGTGGGGAGTTTGTGATATGGTACAAAATGTACCATCTTGCTAAGCAAATCAACCACTACCATGATAGTGTTATTTTTATTGGAGGATGGTAAGTCCACTATGAAGTCCAGTGCTATATTTTGCCATGGTTTGTCAGGAGTAGGAAGTGCAATTAATTCACCATAGGGAGTCCTACAATCTTTCTTAGCAGTTGAACAGATCTTGCAAGAAGAAACATAGTCCTCAACGTGCTTCTTGAGATGAGGCCACCAAAAGAAGCGTTGAAGAAGTTCTTGGGTTTTATTGACCCTTGCGTGTCCAGTGAGAGAAGTGTCATGGAAGGATTGTAGTACCAATTTCCTAAGAGTTGGGGGAACATATAATTGTTGATCATGGTAGTAAAGACCGTCCTCTTTGAGGACAACTTCAAGCATGGCTAAAGTTGTGTCAATTAATTGATTGTCTTTAAACATTTGGTTTTGTTGTATAGTTAAACCAATTATACATTCAAGAGGTAATAGTGAAGTTTGAACTTGAGGATATTTAATATCCTCAAACTGTCTAGATAATGCATCTGCCTTTTTGTTATTTTGGGCTGGTCTGTAGGTGATTAGGTAATTGAACCTGGTAAAGGAAAGGTTCCAACAAACCTGACGGGAACTTAGGGTGCGATTACTTTTCAGATACTGAAGGTTCCTATGATCAGTATAAATTAGAACCTGAAATGTAGTACCTTCCAATAGGTGTCGCCAATGTTCTAATGAACATTTTATGGCAAGGAGTTCTTTTTCACCTATCGGGTAGTTTTCTTCAGCTGATGTAAGAACACAGGAAAAGTAGGCAACTGGATGTAGAGGTTCTGTAAGACTCTTTCTTTTAGAGAGTATGGCTCCAATTGCTGAATTGGAGGCATCAACCTCAAGAGTATATTGGAGGTTAGAGTCAGGGAAATGTAGGATTGGTGCAGAGGTAAACTTGTTCTTTAAATTGTCAAAGACTGTTAGTCTGTGGAGTCCAATGAAATTTTTAATTATACCTTGTGAGAGTTGTTAGAGGTCTTGTAAGGTGTGCAAAGTTTTTATGAACTTCCTATAGAAGTTAGCAAAGCCCATAAACCTCTGAACTTGGTTTTTTTTTGTAGTGGGAATAGGCCAATTTTTTATGGCAGTGATCTTATCGTCTTCCATGTTAATAGCATTTGAAGTTATGGTATAACCTAGAAAGGTAATTTCTTGTGCATGGAAGATACATTTTTTCAGTTTAACGTATAGAGAGTTTTCACGTAACCTTGATAGAACAACACTGACATGTTTTATGTGGTCGTCTAACATCTTGAAATATATGAGTATGTCATCCAAGTAAATCACTAAGTATATATCCAGTAAGTCTTTAAAAATTTCGTTAATCAGGTATTGTAAGGTGGCAGGGGCATTACAAAGCCTGAACGGCATTACTGTATATTCATATAACCCATAGCGGGTACAAAATGCTGTGAGCCATTCGTGACCTGACTTAATGCGAACAAGATTATAAGCACCCCTTAGATCCAGTTTGGTGAAATATACTGTTCCCTGAAATCTTTCTATGAGTTCGGGAATTAGAGGTAGGGGATATCTATTTTTGATAGTGCGTTTCTTAAATTCCCTATAATCGACAATTGGTCTAAGACTATGGTCTTTGTTGCAAACAAAGAATATCCCTGCACCTGCAGGAGAGGTAGAGGGGCGAATAAACCCTTTCCTTAGGTTGTCTTGTAAATATATTTTTAGGTACTTGAGTTCAGGTTGTGACAGCGGAAATACTTGTCCATAAGGAATATCTACACCAGGTAATAGGTCAATAGGACAATCGTATTTTCGATGTGGGGGAAGATTCTCAGATTCTTTTTTATCAAAGGCATCTGAGAAATGTCTGTAGTCAGATGAAATAGAAGGTGTTGAGACAAGTAGTAAATGGTTATGGGAAATACAAGTTTTTTTTTACAGTAGTCTGAATTGAAGTCTACTTGTGATTTGGACCATAGAATGGCAGGATCATGTAGTGTAAGCCATGTAATTCCCAGTATAATAGGGTGAAGTGGCGATGGAATTACGTCAAAAGTGACAAACTCTGTGTGGTATTGGTCAGTGGTGAGACGAAGAGGTACGGTATGATAAAGTATAGGCCCTGATGACATTTCATTACCGTCAATAAAACGAAGAGGTACTGGTATATTTTTTTAATCAGTGGTATTTGATTAGCATACGTGAAATTTAAATCCATATAGTTAAAGCTGGCACCAGAGTCAATTATCACTTGAGTTTTGATTTGCTGTTCCTCCCACTGTAAAAGAATAGTGAGAGTACAATGAGTAAGTTGTTTTACTTGAGTAGTCAAACAAGTTGAGGTATGAGTTTGCTTACACTTCTTTTGATGAAGTAGAGGATAGTCCTTCACACAATGTTCTGATGCACCACAGTACATACAGAGGTTTCCCGTACGTCTTCTCAATTTTTCTTGATGGGAGAGCGGACCTCTTAAGGAGCAAATCTCCATAGGTTCAGTTGTAGCCTTGGTAGAGTGTTTGGGGTATGGACTGGATGGTATTGGTGTCAGAGTTTTCCTTAAGGGAAAATCAGATTGTTGTTTCTCTTGTCTCCTTTCTCTAATGTGTCTGTCTAATGTGATGCATACATTTATAAGTTCTTCTAATGTCTCTGGTAGCTCTACCCTAGATAATTCATCCTTGAGCGAGTCTGAGAGTCCTAATCGGAACTGATTTCGTAAGGAAAGTTTGTTCCACTCTGTATCCTTTGACCACCTATTGAAATCGGTGATATAATCTTCTACCAGTTTTTTATGTTGTTTGAGTGACCTCATAGCTGTCTCTGTAGTAAGCTGTTTATAGGGGTCATCATATAGCTGTGCCATAGCGTCTGAGAGTCCTAATCGGAACTGATTTCGTAAGGAAAGTTTGTTCCACTCTGTATCCTTTGACCACCTATTGAAATCGGTGATATAATCTTCTACCAGTTTTTTATGTTGTTTGAGTGACCTCATAGCTGTCTCTGTAGTAAGCTGTTTATAGGGGTCATCATATAGCTGTGCCATAGCTTTAAAGAAATCATTAATAGATTGTAGTATTGGATTGTTGGATTCAAAATAGGAATTGGCCCATACACAAGGTTCCCTTCTTAAGTAAGAGAGAGCAGTGAGAACCTTTGTATGATCAGTGGGGTATGTCTTAGGTTTTAGTGCAAAATATAACAAGCAGGCGTTTTTGAATTCCCTGAACTCTTTTTGATCGCCTGAAAAATTTTCAGCGGGGCTAGGGTGTGGCTCAGGTGGAATATCAGTATGTTTAATAGATTCAATTATGTCACTTATGAAATTCTTTAAGGTTATATTTTCCTGTTGTAGAGAAGTAAGACCTAATGTAAGATTGTCAACCCTTTGGGTAAGAGCCTGGACATGACTTATTAAATCCGCTGGTTCCATATTAGGTTTTTGGCTTGGTAATACTGTCAGGACCAGTCCCCCTAGGAGAGAGGAGTCTGTAAACTTGAGTGTATGGACCTCAGTTGCAGATTCAAAAGTTAAAATTTATGTCCACTTTCGGCTAGATTTAGAGTTTTGTCGGTAACGACCCGCGTAGCTAACGCTGGCTTTTTTCTGGCCGCACCTTTAAAATAACTCTGGTATTGAGAGTCCACAGAATGGCTGCGTTAGGCTCCAAAAAGGGAGCGTACAGGCATATTTAACGCCACTGCAACTCTCGATACCAGAGTTGCTTACGGAAGCGGCCAGCTTCAAAAACGTGCTCGTGCCCGATTCCCCCATAGAAAACAATGGGGCTGTTTGAGCTGAAAAAAAACCTAACACCTGCAAAAAAGCCGCGTTCAGCTCCTAACGCAGCCCCATTGTTTGCTATGGGGAAACACTTCCTACGTCTGCACCTAACACCCTAACATGTACCCCGAGTCTAAACACCCCTAACCTTACACTTATTAACCCCTAATCTGCCGCCCCCGCTATCGCTGACTCCTGCATATTATTATTAACCCCTAATCTGCCGCTCCGTAAACCGCTACTTACATTATCCCTATGTATCCCTAATCTGCTGCCCTAACATCGACGACCCCTATATTATATTTATTAACCCCTAATCTGCCCCCCACAACGTCGCCTCCACCTGCCTACACTTATTAACCCCTAATCTGCCGAGCGGACCGCACCGCTATTATAATAAAGTTATTAACCCCTAATCCGCCTCACTAACCCTATAATAAATAGTATTAACCCCTAATCTGCCCTCCCTAACATCGCCGACACCTAACTTCAAACATTAACCCCTAATCTGCCGACTGGAGCTCACCGCTATTCTAATAAATGTATTAACCCCTAAAGCTAAGTCTAACCCTAACACTAACACCCCCCTAAGTTAAATATAATTTAAATCTAACGAAATTAATTAACTCTTATTAAATAAATTATTCCTATTTAAAGCTAAATACTTACCTGTAAAATAAATCCTAATATAGCTACAATATAAATTATAATTATATTATAGCTATTTTAGGATTAATATTTATTTTACAGGTAACTTTGTATTTATTTTAACCAGGTACAATAGCTATTAAATAGTTAATAACTATTTAATAGCTAAAATAGTTAAAATAATTACAAAATTACCTGTAAAATAAATCCTAACCTAAGTTACAATTAAACCTAACACTACACTATAAATAAATTAATTAAATAAAATACCTACAATTACCTACAATTAAACCTAACACTACACTATCAATAAATTAATTCCGATTGGCTGACAGGATTCTATCAGCCAATCGGAATTAAGGTAGGAAACTTCTGATTGGCTGATGGAATCAGCCAATCAGAATCAAGTTCAATCCGATTGGCTGATTCAATCAGCCAATCAGATTGAGCTCGCATTCTATTGGCTGTTCCAATCAGCCAATAGAATGCGAGCTCAATCTGATTGGCAGATCGGATCAGCCAATCGGATTGAACTTGATTCTGATTCGCTGATTCCATCAGCCAATCAGAATTTTCCTACCTTAATTCCGATTGGCTGATAGAATCCTATCAGCCAATCGGAATTCGAGGGACGCCATCTTGGATGACGTCCCTTAAAGGAACCGTCATTCGTCGGGAAGTCGTTGTCGGAAGAAGATGGGTCCGCGGTGGAGGTCTTCAAGATGGAGCCGGTCCTCATCGGATGAAGATAGAAGATGCCGCTTGGAAGAAGATGGTTGCCGGTCCGGATCTACTCTTCTTCCCGGATAGGATGAAGACTTTGGAACCTCTTCTTCTTCAGCCATCGGATGATGGATGTCTAGCCCCCGCTTGGGCTTAGATGAAGATTTCGGAGCCTGGAATGATCGGTGATACCTGGCATGGTGAAGACAAGGTAGGAAGATCTTCAGGGGCTTAGTGTTAGGTTTATTTAAGGGGGGTTTGGGTTAGATTAGGGGTATGTGGGTGGTGGGTTGTAATGTTGGGGGGGTATTGTATGTTTTTTTTTACAGGCAAAAGAGCTGAATTCTTTGGGGTATGCCCCGCAAAGGGCCCTGTTCAGGGCTGGTAAGGTAAAAGATCTTTGAACTTTAGTAATTTAGAATAGGGTAGGGCATTTTTTTATTTTGGGGGTCTTTGTTATTTTATTAGGGGGCTTAGAGTAGGTGTAATTAGTTTAAAATTGTTGTAATATTTTTCTGATGTTTGTAAATATTTTTTTATTTTTTGTAACTTAGTTCTTTTTTATTTTTTGTACTTTAGTTAGTTTATTTCATTGTA
This sequence comes from Bombina bombina, assembly GCF_027579735.1. Taxonomy (NCBI): domain Eukaryota; kingdom Metazoa; phylum Chordata; class Amphibia; order Anura; family Bombinatoridae; genus Bombina; species Bombina bombina. The sequence continues at coordinate 1,059,675,006 of NC_069502.1, read as the reverse complement.
TTTATTTGTAGATATTGTATTTAATTAATTTATTGATAGTGTAGTGTTAGGTTTAATTGTAGGTAATTGTAGGTATTTTATTTAATTAATTTATTTATAGTGTAGTGTTAGGTTTAATTGTAACTTAGGTTAGGATTTATTTTACAGGTAATTTTGTAATTATTTTAACTATTTTAGCTATTAAATAGTTATTAACTATTTAATAGCTATTGTACCTGGTTAAAATAAATACAAAGTTACCTGTAAAATAAATATTAATCCTAAAATAGCTATAATATAATTATAATTTATATTGTAGCTATATTAGGATTTATTTTACAGGTAAGTATTTAGCTTTAAATAGGAATAATTTATTTAATAAGAGTTAATTAATTTCGTTAGATTTAAATTATATTTAATTTAGGGGGGTGTTAGTGTTAGGGTTAGACTTAGCTTTAGGGGTTAATCCATTTATTAGAATAGCGGTGAGCACCAGTCGGCAGATTAGGGGTTAATGTTTGAAGTTAGGTGTCGGCGATGTTAGGGAGGGCAGATTAGGGGTTAATACTATTTATTATAGGGTTATTGAGGCAGGAGTGAGGCGGATTAGGGGTTAGTAACTTTATTTTAGTAGCGGTGAGATCCGCTCGGCAGATTAGGGGTTAATAAGTGTAGGCAGGTGGAGGCGACGTTGAGGGGGGCAGATTAGGGGTTAATAAATATAATATAGGGGTCGGCGGTGTTAGGGGCAGCAGATTAGGGGTACATAAGTATAACGTAGGTGGCGGTCAGCAGATTAGGGGTTAATTATTGTAGGTAGCTGGCGGCGACGTTGTGGGGGGCAGGTTAGGGGTTAATAAATATAATATAGGGGTCGGCGGTGTTAGGGGCAGCAGATTAGGGGTACATAAGTATAACGTAGGTGGCGGTCGGCAGATTAGGGGTTAAAAATATTTAATCGAGTGGCGGCGATGTGGGGGGACCTCGGTTTAGGGGTACATAGGTAGTTTATGGCTGTTAGTGTACTTTAGAGCACAGTAGTTAAGAGCTTTATGAACCGGCGTTAGCCCAGAAAGCTCTTAACTACTGACTTCTTTCTGCGGCTGGAGTTTTGTCGTTAGATTTCTAACGCTCACTTCAGACACGACTCTAAATACCGGAGTTAGGAAGATCCCATTGAAAAGATAGGATACGCAATTGACGTAAGGGGATCTGCGGTATGGAAAAGTCATGGCTGAAAAGTGAGCGTTAGACCCTTTCCAGACTGACTCCAAATACCGGCGGTAGCCTAAAACCAGCGTTAGGAGCCTCTAACGCTGGTTTTCACGGCTACCGCCAAACTCCAAATCTAGGCCTTTGTTTGCTAGTTTCCCTGATAACAAAGGAGGATAAAGTAAGAAAACTTAATGGAAACCTGGATCCTCTGATCGTTCAGAGATTCTGACAATTTGTTATAAGGTGAAGGCTTACAGGCACACAATACTTGTTAAGAAGCATGAGTACTTAACAGTGTGAATGCATAGCCAAATACCATTTTTAGCTGATATAAATAAAAGTAGGTAAGTGTGCAAGTAAACGTTTCAAGTCAGTAGATGTGGTTACAAAATTAAGCTGACACATGTTATAGCAGAATATATTCCGGAGGTATATGGTTATACTGCATAGTAAAACGATCCTGTAGTGCAGAGGAATGTCGAGCCAAAGAACAATTACTTACAGTCTCACAAGATAAAGTCACTGAAGTTAAATGAGCAATGCGAGGGATGGATTTTACATAACTGAAAAAAAACTTACTTCAACTTCTGGTAAGTGAGGAGAGAGTCACGTAAACAGGAGACATGATGCAGCTCTGGCTATTGATGCAAGCTGAGATGGAATCCGGAATGGCGTGTGACGTCACCGCTAATGGCTGTGAATACAGAAACACTGAAAACAGCGGATCAGTGAAGTTTAAATCAGATGCCTGCAGGGCACAAGGAATCTTAGGCTGATTACTTCCTGTGGAAAGAGAATTACCAAGCAATGGTATAAGGTGTTGTGCAACCTTTATGGAAAAGGTTAGGGGCGTGTCAGCAAGTTTATATGTGAATAGCAAAGCAAAAGTTAGTGTTGTTACTGGAGAAACAGCGTCGGATATGACAGTTTCTGAGTGACAAAACTACTGCTTTTCCACTCCATGGTAATTTCCCGACTTGACTACTGCAATAACTTGCTAACTGGCCTCCCTCTCTCCCACCTCTCTCCCCTTCAATCCATCCTAAATGCATCTGCCAGGCTAATCCACGTCTCTTGACACTCTATTTCTGCTGTGCCTCTCTGTGAGTCCCTTCACTGTCTCCCCATTCACAGCAGAATTAAATTCAAAATTCTCACCCTGACCTACAAAGCCCTCACCAATGCTGCCCCACCCTACCTGTCCTCACTCATCAACAAATATACCCCAGCCCGCCCCCTAAGATCCAACAATGACCTGCTCCTTGCATCCTCTACCATCACCTCCTCTCATGCTAGACTACAGGACTTCTCTCGTGCGGCACCAACCCTCTGGAACGCACTTCCTCGAGCCGTCAGACTCTCCCCTAACCTCTCCTACTTTAAACATTTCCTAAAGACCTTTTTGTTCAGGGAAGCCCAACTCATTAACAAATTAACTTCACTAACCCAACAGTTGCCCTCATCTCCCCACTAATATCATTACCACCTTTGCAGTCCCGCGCTCCTGTTTCCCATCTTCCTACCCATCTAGATTGTAAGTTCCCACAGGAATAGGTCCCTCAATTCCCCCTGTATCTGTCTGTTAAATGTTGTCTTTTATTGTATTGTTTCTCCGTTGTACTTTTATCCTTGTACCCATGGGCAGCGCTGCAGAATCTGTTGGTGCTTTATAAATAAAGAAGAATAATAATATTTATTTTATTTTTTTTAAATTACAAAAAGTAGTTTTGAGTTAAGTTTAGTTTAGAAAAAAAAATATTAATATATTTATATATATATATATATATATATATATATATATAGGATAGTAGATGATACAAATAGGGTGTCACTACAACTAAAGCTTAATACACATTCAAATAATGTTGTCTTTACACCTTTAGATATATATATATATATATATATATATATATATATATATATATATATATATATATATATATATTAAATAAGTAAGACCAAATAGGGTGTTTGTACACCTGTATATTAATTATATATAGTATAGTAGATAATCAAAATAGGGTTTTACTATACCTGTACTTTAATTTAAATATATATAAAATTATTTTTTTAGAAATAGAGTGCTGCTACTTTTGTAGCTAAATTATTAAAAAAAAATATTGTTTATGCATTCAAATAAGGGTGTCTTTACACCTGTAGGTTATATATATATATATATATATTAATAAAAAGAGAGAAGCGCTCAACCTGGAAACGAACAATAGCATAATAGCTTGTTCTATGGCTAGTTACCACCCAAGAAGCAGCCTCTTTTTGCCCAACATGTGCCTTTCACAGAAAAAAACTTTCCTGAAGCATATCAGTCTGATCCTGACTTCACAGTACAGTCCAGCCCCGAAATACCAGGCAATCCTTCTCTGAACAAGAGAAACAGCAAAACCCCAGACGTACGTTTCGGCCTATTGTGGGCCTCGTCAGTGAGGTTCAGCCATATCCCTCTAGCCACACTGAGCAACGGGTCCATGTCTGGATTCCCGCATCACACTTAGGGAGACTTCCCAAAATGTCATAATTTGCATAAATAAAAAGAGAGAAGCGCTCAACCTGGAAACGAACAATAGCATAATAGCTTGTTCTATGGCTAGTTACCACCCAAGAAGCAGCCTCTTTTTGCCCAACATGTGCCTTTCACAGAGAAAAACTTTCCTGAAGCATATCAGTCTGATCCTGACTTCACAGTACAGTCCAGCCCCGAAATACCAGGCAATCCTTCTCTGAACAAGAGAAACAGCAAAACCCCAGACGTACGTTTCGGCCTATTGTGGGCCTCGTCAGTGAGGTGCAGCCATATCCCTCTAGGCACACTGAGCAACGGGTCCACGTCTGGATTCCCGCATCACACTTAGGGAGACTTCCCAAAATGTCATAATTTGCATAAATAAAAAGAGAGAAGCGCTCAACCTGGAAACGAACAATAGCATAATAGCTTGTTCTATGGCTAGTTACCACCCAAGAAGCAGCCTCTTTTTGCCCAACATGTGCCTTTCACAGAGAAAAACTTTCCTGAAGCATATCATTCTGATCCTGACTTCACAGTACAGTCCAGCCCCGAAATACCAGGCAATCCTTCTCTGAACAAGAGAAACAGCAAAACCCCAGACGTACGTTTCGGCCTATTGTGGGCCTCGTCAGTGAGGTGCAGCCATATCCCTCTAGGCACACTGAGCAACGGGTCCACGTCTGGATTCCCGCATCACACTTAGGGAGACTTCCCAAAATGTCATAATTTGCATAAATAAAAAGAGAGAAGCGCTCAACCTGGAAACGAACAATAGCATAATAGCTTGTTCTATGGCTAGTTACCACCCAAGAAGCAGCCTCTTTTTGCCCAACATGTGCCTTTCACAGAGAAAAACTTTCCTGAAGCATATCAGTCTGATCCTGACTTCACAGTACAGTCCAGCCCCGAAATACCAGGCAATCCTTCTCTGAACAAGAGAAACAGCAAAACCCCAGACGTACGTTTCGGCCTATTGTGGGCCTCGTCAGTGAGGTGCAGCCATATCCCTCTAGGCACACTGAGCAACGGGTCCACGTCTGGATTCCCGCATCACACTTAGGGAGACTTCCCAAAATGTCATAATTTGCATAAATAAAAAGAGAGAAACGCTCAACCTGGAAACGAACAATAGCATAATAGCTTGTTCTATGGCTAGTTACCACCCAAGAAGCAGCCTCTTTTTGCCCAACATGTGCCTTTCACAGAGAAAAACTTTCCTGAAGCATATCAGTCTGATCCTGACTTCACAGTACAGTCCAGCCCCGAAATACCAGGCAATCCTTCTCTGAACAAGAGAAACAGCAAAACCCCAGACGTACGTTTCGGCCTATTGTGGGCCTCGTCAGTGAGGTGCAGCCATATCCCTCTAGGCACACTGAGCAACGGGTCCACGTCTGGATTCCCGCATCACACTTAGGGAGACTTCCCAAAATGTCATAATTTGCATAAATAAAAAGAGAGAAGCACTCAACCTGGAAACGAACAATAGCATAATAGCTTGTTCTATGGCTAGTTACCACCCAAGAAGCAGCCTCTTTTTGCCCAACATGTGCCTTTCACAGAGAAAAACTTTCCTGTAGCATATCAGTCTGATCCTGACTTCACAGTACAGTCCAGCCCCGAAATACCAGGCAATCCTTCTCTGAACAAGAGAAACAGCAAAACCCCAGACGTACGTTTCGGCCTATTGTGGGCCTCGTCAGTGAGGTGCAGCCATATCCCTCTAGGCACACTGAGCAACGGGTCCACGTCTGGATTCCCGCATCACACTTAGGGAGACTTCCCAAAATGTCATAATTTGCATAAATAAAAAGAGAGAAGCGCTCAACCTGGAAACGAACAATAGCATAATAGCTTGTTCTATGGCTAGTTACCACCCAAGAAGCAGCCTCTTTTTGCCCAACATGTGCCTTTCACAGAGAAAAACTTTCCTGAAGCATATCAGTCTGATCCTGACTTCACAGTACGTCTGGGGTTTTGCTGTTTCTCTTGTTCAGAGAGGGATTGCCTGGTATTTCGGGGCTGGACTGTACTGTGAAGTCAGGATCAGACTGATAGGCTACAGGAAAGTTATTTTCTGTGAAAGGCACATATTGAGCAAAAAGAGGCTGCTTCTAGGGTGGTAACTAGCCATAGAACAAGCTATTATGCTATTGTTCGTTCCCAGGTTGAGCGCTTCTCTCTTTTTATTTATGCAAATTATGACACTTAGGGACGTCTCCCTAAGTGTGATGCGGGAATCCAGACGTGGACCCGTTGCTCAGTGTGCCTAGAGGGATATGGCTGCACCTCACTGACGATTCCCACAATAGGCCGAAACGTACGTCTGGGGTTTTGCTGTTTCTCTTGTTCAGAGAGGGATTGCCTGGTATTTCGGGGCTGGACTGTACTGTGAAGTCAGGATCAGACTGATATGCTACAGGAAAGTTCTTTTCTGTGAAAGGCACATATTGAGCAAAAAGAGGCTGCTTCTAGGGTGGTAACTAGCCATAGAACAAGCTATTATGCTATTGTTCGTTCCCAGGTTGAGCGCTTCTCTCTTTTTATTTATGCAAATTATGACACTTAGGGACGTCTCCCTAAGTGTGATGCGGGAATCCAGACGTGGACCCGTTGCTCAGTGTGCCTAGAGGGATATGGCTGCACCTCACTGACGAGGCCCACAATAGGCCGAAACGTACGTCTGGGGTTTTGCTGTTTCTCTTGTTCAGAGAGGGATTGCCTGGTATTTCGGGGCTGGACTGTACTGTGAAGTCAGGATCAGACTGATATGCTACAGGAAAGTTCTTTTCTGTGAAAGGCACATTTTGAGCAAAAAGAGGCTGCTTCTAGGGTGGTAACTAGCCATAGAACAAGCTATTATGCTATTGTTCGTTCCCAGGTTGAGCGCTTCTCTCTTTTTATTTATGCAAATTATGACACTTAGGGACGTCTCCCTAAGTGTGATGCGGGAATCCAGACGTGGACCCGTTGCTCAGTGTGCCTAGAGGGATATGGCTGCACCTCACTGACGAGGCCCACAATAGGCCGAAACGTACATCTGGGGTTTTGCTGTTTCTCTTGTTCAGAGAGGGATTGCCTGGTATTTTGGGGCTGGACTGTACTGTGAAGTCAGGATCAGACTGATATGCTACAGGAAAGTTCTTTTCTGTGAAAGGCACATATTGAGCAAAAAGAGGCTGCTTCTAGGGTGGTAACTAGCCATAGAACAAGCTATTATGCTATTGTTCGTTCCCAGGTTGAGCGCTTCTCTCTTTTTATTTATGCAAATTATGACACTTAGGGACGTCTCCCTAAGTGTGATGCGGGAATCCAGACGTGGACCCGTTGCTCAGTGTGCCTAGAGGGATATGGCTGCACCTCACTGACGAGGCCCACAATAGGCCGAAACGTACGTCTGGGGTTTTGCTGTTTCTCTTGTTCAGAGAGGGATTGCCTGGTATTTCGGGGCTGGACTGTACTGTGAAGTCAGGATCAGACTGATATGCTACAGGAAAGTTCTTTTCTGTGAAAGGAACATATTGAGCAAAAAGAGGCTGCTTCTAGGGTGATAACTAGCCATAGAACAAGCTATTATGCTATTGTTCGTTCCCAGGTTGAGCGCTTCTCTCTTTTTATTTATGCAAATTATGACACTTAGGGACGTCTCCCTAAGTGTGATGCGGGAATCTATACGTGGACCCGTTGCTCAGTGTGCCTAGAGGGATATGGCTGCACCTCACTGACGAGGCCCACAATAGGCCGAAACGTACGTCTGGGGTTCTGCTGTTTCTCTTGTTCAGAGAGGGATTGCCTGGTATTTCGGGGCTGGACTGTACTGTGAAGTCAGGATCAGACTGATATGCTACAGGAAAGTTCTTTTCTGTGAAAGGCACATATTGAGCAAAAAGAGGCTGCTTCTAGGGTGGTAACTAGCCATAGAACAAGCTATTATGCTATTGTTCGTTCCCAGGTTGAGCGCTTCTCTCTTTTTATTTATGCAAATTATGACACTTAGGGACGTCTCCCTAAGTGTGATGCGGGAATCCAGACGTGGACCCGTTGCTCAGTGTGCCTAGAGGGATATGGCTGCACCTCACTGACGAGGCCCACAATAGGCCGAAACGTACGTCTGGGGTTTTGCTGTTTCTCTTGTTCAGAGAGGGATTGCCTGGTATTTCGGGGCTGGACTGTACTGTGAAGTCAGGATCAGACTGATATGCTACAGGAAAGTTCTTTTCTGTGAAAGGCACATTTTGAGCAAAAAGAGGCTGCTTCTAGGGTGGTAACTAGCCATAGAACAAGCTATTATGCTATTGTTCGTTCCCAGGTTGAGCGCTTCTCTCTTTTTATTTATGCAAATTATGACACTTAGGGACGTCTCCCTAAGTGTGATGCGGGAATCCAGACGTGGACCCGTTGCTCAGTGTGCCTAGAGGGATATGGCTGCACCTCACTGACGAGGCCCACAATAGGCCGAAACGTACATCTGGGGTTTTGCTGTTTCTCTTGTTCAGAGAGGGATTGCCTGGTATTTTGGGGCTGGACTGTACTGTGAAGTCAGGATCAGACTGATATGCTACAGGAAAGTTCTTTTCTGTGAAAGGCACATATTGAGCAAAAAGAGGCTGCTTCTAGGGTGGTAACTAGCCATAGAACAAGCTATTATGCTATTGTTCGTTCCCAGGTTGAGCGCTTCTCTCTTTTTATTTATGCAAATTATGACACTTAGGGACGTCTCCCTAAGTGTGATGCGGGAATCCAGACGTGGACCCGTTGCTCAGTGTGCCTAGAGGGATATGGCTGCACCTCACTGACGAGGCCCACAATAGGCCGAAACGTACGTCTGGGGTTTTGCTGTTTCTCTTGTTCAGAGAGGGATTGCCTGGTATTTCGGGGCTGGACTGTACTGTGAAGTCAGGATCAGACTGATATGCTACAGGAAAGTTCTTTTCTGTGAAAGGCACATATTGAGCAAAAAGAGGCTGCTTCTAGGGTGATAACTAGCCATAGAACAAGCTATTATGCTATTGTTCGTTCCCAGGTTGAGCGCTTCTCTCTTTTTATTTATGCAAATTATGACACTTAGGGACGTCTCCCTAAGTGTGATGCGGGAATCTATACGTGGACCCGTTGCTCAGTGTGCCTAGAGGGATATGGCTGCACCTCACTGACGAGGCCCACAATAGGCCGAAACGTACGTCTGGGGTTCTGCTGTTTCTCTTGTTCAGAGAGGGATTGCCTGGTATTTCGGGGCTGGACTGTACTGTGAAGTCAGGATCAGACTGATATGCTACAGGAAAGTTCTTTTCTGTGAAAGGCACATATTGAGCAAAAAGAGGCTGCTTCTAGGGTGGTAACTAGCCATAGAACAAGCTATTATGCTATTGTTCGTTCCCAGGTTGAGCGCTTCTCTCTTTTTATTTATGCAAATTATGACACTTAGGGACGTCTCCCTAAGTGTGATGCGGGAATCCAGACGTGGACCCGTTGCTCAGTGTGCCTAGAGGGATATGGCTGCACCTCACTGACGAGGCCCACAATAGGCCGAAACGTACGTCTGGGGTTTTGCTGTTTCTCTTGTTCAGAGAGGGATTGCCTGGTATTTCGGGGCTGGACTGTACTGTGAAGTCAGGATCAGACTGATATGCTACAGGAAAGTTCTTTTCTGTGAAAGGCACATATTGAGCAAAAAGAGGCTGCTTCTAGGGTGGTAACTAGCCATAGAACAAGCTATTATGCTATTGTTCGTTCCCAGGTTGAGCGCTTCTCTCTTTTTATTTATGCAAATTATGACACTTAGGGACGTCTCCCTAAGTGTGATGCGGGAATCCAGACGTGGACCCGTTGCTCAGTGTGCCTAGAGGGATATGGCTGCACCTCACTGACGAGGCCCACAATAGGCCGAAACGTATGTCTGGGGTTTTGCTGTTTCTCTTGTTCAGAGAAGGATTGCCTGGTATTTCGGGGCTGGACTGTACTGTGAAGTCAGGATCAGACTGATATGCTACAGGAAAGTTATTTTCTGTGAAAGGCACATATTGAGCAAAAAGAGGCTGCTTCTAGGGTGGTAACTAGCCATAGAACAAGCTATTATGCTATTGTTCGTTCCCAGGTTGAGCGCTTCTCTCTTTTTATTTATGCAAATTATGACACTTAGGGACGTCTCCCTAAGTGTGATGCGGGAATCCAGACGTGGACCCATTGCTCAGTGTGCCTAGAGGGATATGGCTGCACCTCACTGACGAGGCCCACAATAGGCCGAAACGTACGTCTGGGGTTTTGCTGTTTCTCTTGTTCAGAGAGGGATTGCCTGGTATTTCGGGGCTGGACTGTACTGTGAAGTCAGGATCAGACTGATATGCTACAGGAAAGTTCTTTTCTGTGAAAGGCACATATTGAGCAAAAAGAGGCTGCTTCTAGGGTGGTAACTAGCCATAGAACAAGCTATTATGCTATTGTTCGTTCCCAGGTTGAGCGCTTTTCTCTTTTTATTTATGCAAATTATGACACTTAGGGACGTCTCCCTAAGTGTGATGCGGGAATCCAGACGTGGACCCGTTGCTCAGTGTGCCTAGAGGGATATGGCTGCACCTCACTGACGAGGCCCACAATAGGCCGAAACGTACGTCTGGGGTTTTGCTGTTTCTCTTGTTCAGAGAGGGATTGCCTGGTATTTCGGGGCTGGACTGTACTGTGAAGTCAGGATCAGACTGATATGCTACAGGAAAGTTCTTTTCTGTGAAAGGCACATATTGAGCAAAAAGAGGCTGCTTCTAGGGTGGTAACTAGCCATAGAACAAGCTATTATGCTATTGTTCGTTCCCAGGTTGAGCGCTTCTCTCTTTTTATTTATGCAAATTATGACACTTAGGGACGTCTCCCTAAGTGTGATGCGGGAATCCAGACGTGGACCCGTTGCTCAGTGTGCCTAGAGGGATATGGCTGCACCTCACTGACGAGGCCCACAATAGGCCGAAACATACGTCTGGGGTTTTGCTGTTTCTCTTGTTCAGAGAGGGATTGCCTGGTATTTCGGGGCTGGACTGTACTGTGAAGTCAGGATCAGACTGATATGCTACAGGAAAGTTATTTTCTGTGAAAGGCACATGTTGAGCAAAAAGAGGCTGCTTCTAGGGTGGTAACTAGCCATAGAACAAGCTATTATGCTATTGTTCATTCCCAGGTTGAGCGCTTCTCTTTTTTTATTTATGCAAATTATGACACTTAGGGACGTCTCCCTAAGTGTGATGCGGGAATCCAGACGTGGACCCGTTGCTCAGTGTGCCTAGAGGGATATGGCTGCACCTCACTGACGAGGCCCACAATAGGCCGAAACGTACGTCTGGGGTTTTGCTGTTTCTCTTGTTCAGAGAGGGATTGCCTGGTATTTCGGGGCTGGACTGTACTGTGAAGTCAGGATCAGACTGATATGCTACAGGAAAGTTCTTTTCTGTGAAAGGCACATATTGAGCAAAAAGAGGCTGCTTCTAGGGTGGTAACTAGCCATAGAACAAGCTATTATGCTATTGTTCGTTCCCAGGTTGAGCGCTTCTCTCTTTTTATTTATGCAAATTATGACACTTAGGGACGTCTCCCTAAGTGTGATGCGGGAATCCAGACGTGGACCCGTTGCTCAGTGTGCCTAGAGGGATATGGCTGCACCTCACTGACGAGGCCCACAATAGGCTGAAACGTACGTCTGGGGTTTTGCTGTTTCTCTTGTTCAGAGAGGGATTGCCTGGTATTTCGGGGCTGGACTGTACTGTGAAGTCAGGATCAGACTGATATGCTACAGGAAAGTTATTTTCTGTGAAAGGCACATATTGAGCAAAAAGAGGCTGCTTCTATGGTGGTAACTAGCCATAGAACAAGCTATTATGCTATTGTTCGTTCCCAGGTTGAGCGCTTCTCTCTTTTTATTTATGCAAATTATGACACTTAGGGACGTCTCCCTAAGTGTGATGCGGGAATCCAGACGTGGACTCGTTGCTCAGTGTGCCTAGAGGGATATGGCTGCACCTCACTGACGAGGCCCACAATAGGCCGAAACGTACATCTGGGGTTTTGCTGTTTCTCTTGTTCAGAGAGGGATTGCCTGGTATTTCGGGGCTGGACTGTACTGTGAAGTCAGGATCAGACTGATATGCTACAGGAAAGTTCTTTTCTGTGAAAGGCACATATTGAGCAAAAAGAGGCTGCTTCTAGGGTGGTAACTAGCCATAGAACAAGCTATTATGCTATTGTTCGTTCCCAGGTTGAGCGCTTCTCTCTTTTTATTTATATATATATATTAGTCTGACCAAATAGGGTGTTTGTACACCTGTATATTAATTATGTATATATAGGATAGTAGATCATCCAAATAGGGTTAGACAATAACTGTAGCTTCATTTAAATATATAAAAGCACTTTTTTAAAATACAGTGTTGCTACTTTTGCAGCTTAATTATTATATAAATAAAATATTGCTTATTCATTCAAATAAGGATATCTTTACACATGAAGGTTCAATATATATATATCTATTAAATAAGTGTAACAAAATAGGGTGTTTGTACACCTGTATATTAATTCTATATATATAGTATAGTAGATCACAGAAATAGGGTTTAACTATACATGTAGCTTAATTTAAATATATATAAAAACAGTTTGTTCAAATACAGTGTTGCTACTTTTGTAGCTTAATTATATAAATAAAATATTGTTTTCAAATAACTGTGTCGTTAAATCTGTTGGTTACATATGTATATATATATATATATATATATATATATATATATATATAATTAGTCTGACCAAATAGGGTGTTTGTACACCTGTATAAAAATTATATATATAGGATAGTAGATCATCCAAATAGGGTTTTACTATACCTGTAGCAAATATATATATAAAAACACTTTTTTAAAATACAGTGTTGATACTTTTGTAGCTTAATTATTTAATAAATAAAATATTGTTTATACATTCAAATAAGGGTGTCGATACACCTGTTTGTTATATATGTATATATGTATATATATATATATATATATATATATATATATATATATATATATTCATCCATGAGTAAAAAGCACTCACCGGATCTTTGTAGTAACAAACAAGTTTAATGTGACGTTTCGGGGTTGCCCCCGTCTTCAGACAACTTCTTACAGATAAAACATATAACTCACCATTTATAGCCATAACCCGCTCCCAAGTGTATCCCTGTCGATGGCGTACCGGAAGTCAGACAGCTGCGCCGTGAATCACCGCGTCATCGGTTGTCATGGCAACCAGGGCGCCCGTCAACAGTCTCTAAGTGACAATAAAATAACAAAAAATGAAATAACAATCTAAATCTAAACAGTTATGACAGAGCTGTATTGATCGTAACAACATTATTACATTCTAAGCAAATATAGGGGTAACTGAAGGTGGCAGCGAGAAATGTACAAGAACAAGTCTGGATACTTGCTTATATCCCAACATGGCTTTTCAAACCCACTCCATAATCTGAATAGTAACTAACCTTGGATCGATACCGGGCAGTAGAGTCAAAGCTAAACGGGGACATAATATAATCCTGACACCGTATATTATAGATGCGGACCATCCTATAATTACTAACTACTACATATACCTGATTAGTTAGGATAAGCCCACTAGCCTATATGGATAGAAAAATCTAAAAGACTTGAATGTTTGCAAGGATATCTTCAGAAAAGACTAATTTACTAAGTGAAATAACCCTCATCTATAATATACGGTGTCAGGATTATATTATGTCCCCGTTTAGCTTTGACACTACTGCCCGGTATCGATCCAAGGTTAGTTACTATTCAAATTATGGAGTGGGTTTGAATAGCCATGTTGGGATATAAGCAAGTATCCAGATTTGTTCTTGTACATTTCTCGCTGCCGCCTTCAGTTACCCCTATATTTGCTTAGAATGTAATAATGTTGTTACGATCAATACAGCTCTGTCATAACTGTTTAGATTTAGATTTTTATGCACACTCCTGTTATTTCATTTTTTGTTATTTTATTGTCACTTAGAGACTGTCGACGGGCGTCCTGGTTGCCATGACAACCGATGACGCTGTGATTCACGGCGCGGCTGTCTGACTTCCGGTACGCCATCGACAGGGATACACTTGGGAGCGGGTTATGGCTATAAATGGTGAGTTATATGTTTTATCTGTAAGAAGTTGTCTGAAGATAGGGGCAACCCTGAAACGTCACATTAAACTTGTTTGTTACTACAAAGACCCAGTGAGTGCTTTTTACTTGTGGATGAATATGTTATACTTTTAAAAGCACCCTGGGCAAGCTGGATTTACACGCTTACAAATGGTGTTACTGTGAGTGCTTTTACCTCTCTGGATAAATATATTAACTTTGTAATAGCACCCAGCACCTTGTTTCAACTTGACTGTGACTCCTGAGGCTCTCTTTATTGTTCCATTTTTGTTTTTAATTGGGAGTGTGTTTTAACTGCATATGACACATTATGGCAGAAGGGATTGAAACAGCACAAGGCCTGGAGGATGAGATACAGGCCGCAGAGGAGTTTTTCTTTACAGAAGAAGATGCGTCCCGTGTACGTTTTGCAACAATACCACACAGGATCATTGCTGAGCAATCCAAGAGTATCTATGAGAAACTGATCAAACTTAAGAGAAAAGGAATAGACTATGCACTGCATGGAGCATACTTGTCAGAGTACCACCGGAAAAAATTCATTCCTAGGGGCTTCCGCATTAAGAACGTTCCCACTATAGGCAGGAACAATCCTGAGTTCTGCCTAAAGTGGTGTAATATATTGAACAAATGCTCCCTGGACTTGGTATTACTTGTGATCCAGGAGGTCTCTAGACTCTTGGAAATAAATAAATCTGAAGTATCTAAATATGAGGGACAACATTCACCAGCGTTGGAGGCTGAAAAAGAGCAAAATTGGCTGGGCAAACTTAAGGATGACATCAAGAAGTATGAGGATGAATTAATTACATTCAAGAATTGGAGGATGTGACAAATGACTATAAAAATAAAAGTGTCTACAGATGGCAATTGGGCCCCGAAGAGAGAGCACAGTACTGCTTAAATAGACCCTGGCGTCAAAGATTTAACAGGAGAAGACCCTTTTGGACCGTGGATAGTTCAGGGAATAGTTCTGACTCAGATGGAAACCCAGTGCCCTCTACCCCCACTCCATCGCAAATGGGGTACAGAGGGGGAATGTCAACAAGGTCAAAAAACGGGGAAGGACGAGGAGTCATACCAGGCAGGGGGGTTTCAAACCTACCACCCAGACCCCCCAGGAGAGGTTGATCCGGGAGGACCTAGTTGTCAATTTGAGTGATTATGTACTAACCGAGGATGAAAAGAAGGTTTTAAATAAGGGCTTATCGTTTATTCCTACAGCTAAATGTGATAAATTTGATCTATTCATTGACATTCAAAAGTTTACTAGAAATCTGAGATTGAAAGAACATTTTAGCGAATTTCAGGATCAACCTAAAAAGGTACTGAAAGGGAAAAGCGATTTTGATCCCATAAGTTATAATCCTTCTATCAAAACCTTCTCGAGATTGGTACAACAAGATACATCTAATCCACACCAACGTAGGGGACAGTTTAGACACAACCTTACGAAGGATGAAAGGGGTGCTTTACTCAACTTGCAAGAGAACACTACCATTGTCCTGAGGGAGGCGGACAAAGGGGGTGCAATTGTCATCCAGAATTATACTGACTACAGGGCTGAAGTGATGCAACAACTGATGGATCAGGGGACCTATAAAAAAAAAACTTAGGGGTGATCCAACTTATGTATACAAGAAAAAAATGTATACCATGCTGAACAACATGCATGAGGCCAACTGCATAGATAAGGATGCACTAGGATTTATGACAGTTCAACATCCAAGAGTGCAAGTGATATACACACTACCTAAGATCCATAAAAGTATAGACCTATAGTGTCGGCTATAGGCTCCTTGCTCCAGCCAATTGCTATCTATCTTGATACCATAATCCAACCACTGATCAGGAATATGGACTCCTTCCTTTTGGACTCTAGCTCAATGATTAGGATTCTTAATACCATTACGGATGTCCAAGAAAACACATGGCTGGTCACCATGGATGTGACCAGCTTGTATACAATCATACCACATAGTGAGGGAATTATGGATACATGCAGGCAACTGGCCAAATATCCATATGTGGGTCCTCCTGTTAAAGTGATACAGGAACTGCTGTCTACCTGTTTGGAAATTAACTATTTTCGATTCGAGAGAGAATTTTTCCTGCAAACGGCAGGAACGGCCATGGGGTCAAACGTGGCACCTACATACGCCAATTTATTTATGGCCGAATTCGAAACAGTGGGCACGACACTTTTTCAGGATACAAGGGTTACCTATTATAAGAGATATAGATGACCTCTTCTTGTTGTGGAATGGCACGGAGGAGGATCTATTGAATTGGTTTATGTGTGTGAACCATGCCCACCCCACCATTAAGTTCAAAATGGTGTATAACACCTCCAGTGTGGATTTTCTTGATTTGAGAATTTTTAAGAGAGGGGGACGAAAGATACGGATCGCAACTCCCTGTTGCATGCTCACAGCTGTCATCCCCCTGCTCTTAAACGTGCGCTACCCACCTCTCAATTTAAAAGGACAGCAAGAAATAATACTGATGAGAGCCTCAGAGAGCAACAAATGTTGGAGATGGAATCGAGATTTGTCCAAAGAGGATATAGGAAGCATGATCTGGAACAGAAGAAATTGGATACATTGAAACTGAAGCAAGATGATCTATTGGTCCAAAAAACGACAAGGAGTGTGGATAAGAGAATGACATTCCTTACAACCTTTGACATAGATAAACCAGTGATCGTTGAAAGTATAAGGAAGCACTGGTCTGTAGTGGCCACTGATAAAGATCTGCCATTCCATGGATCACCACATCCTAGAATTGGCTTTCGGAGAGCTAGATCACTGAGAGACCATCTTATCAAGACAGACCGCAGGAGCTGCTATATGAAGGAGACATGGCTCCATGCCAAACCTTGCTGTTTTCGCTGCCTGGGATGTACAACTTGTAGCGGATTGACTACTGGAAAGTCATTCAGACATCCATACAAGAACAAGGTCTTCAGCATCAAACATTGTGTGACGTGCACCACCAAATACATAGTGTACTTGTTACACTGTGTATGCGGTTTATTCTATGTGGGAAAGACAATTGATGACCTCCGGACAAGGATGGCCAACCATAGGTCGGCCTTCAGAACGGCTATCGACCATGGGGACTCAGATCAGCCAGTGCCAAGGCATTTTGCCCTGGCCAAATATTCAGTTGCTGATTTAAAGTACATAATCATTGACCATGTGCCCCCACTTGTGCGAGGAGGTGACAGAGGAAGATTACTATTGCAAAGAGAATCCAAGTGGATTTTTAATCTGGGCACCATGGCCCCCCAGGGCCTGCATGTCAATTTGGACTGGCACTGCTTCCTGTGATGGGCATCTTCCAGAGCCCTGTTGTTTGACATCCACCACTCTTTCTAACATGTTTTTGTCTCCTTCTCTTTTATTATTTTCATTCTTTATTTATTTTTTATTTTTTTATTTTGGATAGTTAAGCATCTTGGCCTTGGCCTATTTTGTACAGATAGTACTGCTACTATGTGCTTAACACTGGCATAACATTTGCATGAGGGTTATTTCACTTAGTAAATTAGTCTTTTCTGAAGATATCCTTGCAAACATTCAAGTCTTTTAGATTTTTCTATCCATATAGGCTAGTGGGCTTATCCTAACTAATCAGGTATGTGTAGTAGTTAGTAATTATAGGATGGTCCGCATCTATAATATACGGTGTCAGGATTATATTATGTCCTCGTTTAGCTTTGACACTACTGCCCGGTATCGATCCAAGGTTAGTTACTATTCAGATTATGGAGTGGGTTTGAATAGCCATGTTGGGATATAAGCAAGTATTGTAACAGGCTTTCATTAACCCTGTGATACACCTGTGCTTGTAAATGTAATTTTTAGTTAACAATGCATAACTTTGCAAATAAACTTTGTTTATAGCATGCTTGTCTCAATAAAAGCTGCTATGTAATGTTAGATTGCAAATTAATATCGCTATTCACTTGATAAATATGCCAACATTAAGAAATACATTCTTTCAGCAAGACACTTATAACTAACTATAAATGATAGATTTCTTTTAAATCTATCATGTACAGCTTCTATACATAAAGACTGTACCTTGTTATAACAGCCTGTTCACATAAATTGTGAAAAATATAATCTTTAATATGCTTATTTTGCAATATATGTATGATTATATTCAAATATATGTACAATGTGTACAATGTATAACTGAATACTTTTATATGTTTAAACAAAAGTCTTTTACAATATAAAAGGTTTTTATTATCTGTCTGCTAACATGCTAAACAACTAACTAGTTCTAACATAAGATGTTATGTGATTTAAAATGGAGGTTTATTCAACCTTGAATTTATAGCTCTAAAATGGATGCTCCTTGCAATTTAAAGTGCGTATGTCTAAACTCTTGTATAACAGATTATCAAGGCCACATAGTTGAAGATAGAAAAAGCTAGACAAGTTTTGTTGATGTTAAAATGATGCTAAAAATACATATAAAAAGAAAACAATAAATGATGATGTCATCCAAATAAAAAACTATAAAAACACCTTGTTGTAAACATGAGGCAGGTGACTCTGACAGGATATTATAGAGCATTTCTAAGGATAAGATTTGGTTGCAAAGAAGTCATTTCGAGTGGTATGTAACAATTGTTATTGAAAGCAAGTTTAAACTAAAAGTCTTTTAACTCTGTGTGTATATTGGATTTAAATTAATTTAATTTTATATTACTTCTGTAAGCTGATTTTTCTGTATAATAAAAATTTATTTTTAAACAATGTTATCTTCTCAAGTACCATTTCTTTATTGTACTCAAAACTTTATTTGTAAGAAATGAGACCTGTTTCACTGATATAATATTTAAAGTTCAGTGCTTGGAATTTATATTTCAATATAACTGTACTTTAAGACCTTATAAGTGAATTAGGTGTGAACCACTACAATTGGCTTCCCTGGGTGTTTTGAGAGGTAATATATGTTTTATAATAATTATTATAATTTTACCTGGGTCCCCTCACACGTGAGGGAAGGTACTGAAATATCATGGCTAATCAGGATTTGCAGAATCTTTTAAAACTCAATTATGTGTTTAAAATGCAGAATGGTAGAGTCATTGGAAATTATGAGGTTATTGCTTTGGAGATACAGTTATGGTTTAATTCATTTAAACTTTGCTAATGCTGCTGGAGTAGTTTTGCAACAACCTATATATCACACTATAGATGCAGATTTTGATCCTGCAACAAATAGAAATACAAATGTTTTTTATGATGGTATAGTAGAGATTTTAGGCAGACCTCCTGTTATTGCTACAGGAATACAAAGACATTGCCCTAAAGGCTTTAGCCTGAATTGAGATGTGGGGTACTCCTAGATCTAGTTAGTACAGTCCAGTAAAGGGAAAATAAATAATACCAGCTGCAGAATATGAGCAAGCTGAGAGGGAAAACCTTTTTAATGTGATACAATTTTTAGGTTATATGTAAGCTCAGGTTTTAAATAGTGAAAATGTCTGGAGTGTCCGGCATATAGCAAGTTTTTTTTTTTTTTTTTTTTTATGAAGCTGCAGGAATTCTTATATGAAATATAAAAACAACGATTGGAGTGATGCCACGCAATCCGAAGGACATAGCTTTGTGGTTAAATGACAGAGTTCATGCATTAGCTGGAGTTTATCCAACTTATTATCTTCCACAAAATAGAACATTAGTTAATGCTATTTTATTCTCTGGTTTGTGTGTTTTTATATTTGAGGCAAGGAAGTGGAATTCAGTGATTTATGCATATCATGTAAAGACACAAGGTAAAGATACTTTGGCTTCACTTGCTGATATTTTAGGAAGGATGAATATAAATAGTGGCATTGTAGCAGCATATTTATTAGAGCTGAGATTTACGATTAAAATAATCACGCCATGGTTGTTTAAAGCCAAATGTTAAAGGACAAGGCTTAATTTTGGATATAGAGAGACAAATACTCTCTGTACCTATAGCAGAGAGACCTAAATAAATGCCTGATATATATTAAGACATACTTATACACTTGTAGGTAAGGACCTGACTGGAGATGCACTAATAACTTCAAATAGCAGAGAAAAGGAAAGGAGAAAAGATTTTCCAGCAAAGGAAAAACAGAGCTCGGTTTGTAAAAAAAAAAAAAAAAAAAAGAATGCAAGAGAACAATATCCACAGAAACAAACTAAATTTAACCCTCCACTACCTTACTCCCAAGCACCTCCATCTTACACCAATGAAAATCAGTTTATAACTATTTAGAGCAAATCTTCAGATTTGCCTTATGAGGAATTTCCTCGCAGGACATTGAGACCATTTAAAAAAAAAAAGAGGCTCCAGATCGATATGGATTTGGAGATGGTAGTGTAAGATATAGAGGAAAAGGTACAGGGGTCAGGATAGATATCAGGAGCGTGAGATTCATTCTACTGAAAGGGGTGAAATTTCAGTTGCCACAGCTAATACTAAAAAAGTAGGGCAAATAGAGAAATCACTACCAGACATCCCAGAAGAGTCTGAAGGTGAATGAAGTAAATTAACAGTAGAATATGGGGGAGAGACTTATGAGGGGTATTTAGATACACAAGCATAAATATCTTTAGTACAATCAGATATGTTAAAAGAAGATGTATTAGCAAATATAACTATACAGACTTTAAAAGGTGAAGGCACTTATCCCTCATGTAATACACAGGTAAAAATAAATGGTAAAAGAGTGCACTTAGAATTAGTTCAGCATCCTAAGCTTGATTCTGATTTTCTTATAGCTTATAAGGATGTAGCACATTTTATTTCATTGCAGCTGGAAGATGAACTTACTTTCACTACTAGAGTTGATGTAGCAGCATTTATGAAAATGCAATTGGATAATACTGCAGTATCTGATGTTAGAAACTTAGATTTTTGCTTAAAGAAAAATGTTAAAATATTTCAGAAGTGGGAAAATCAGGTTGGGCATCGTAAAGGTATCAGTCATCATATTGCTACAGGCATAGTAGTTCCTAAGAAACAGGCACAGTATAAAATCAATAGTGTAGCCATTCCCTATATACAGAAAGTCATTGATGATTTACTTAAACAAGGAGTACTAAAAGAACAGTACAGTCAAATGAACTCAGCAGTCTACCCTGTTCCCAAACCGGATGGTTCTTGGTTAATGGTATTAGACTATAGAGAAGCTAACAGAGTTACACCAAGGGTGACAACACAAAATACACATGCACCTTTTATTTTACACAATTTGCAAAGGAAAACTTTTAAGACAAAGTCAGACTTGGCAAATGGATTTTGGAGTCATCCTATTACTCCAGATAGTTACTGGATAACAGGTTTTACTTGGAGAGGCAAAACTTTGGTATTTACCCGATTACCTCAGGGATTTTTTAATTTGAGTGCGTTATTTACTTCAGATGTAGTAAATTTATTGTCTAAATTTCCAGAAGTGAAGGTGTATGTGGATGACATATATTTTTCACATGATAGTGAGGAGTAACACATAGCAGTGTTGGATCAGGTTTTGACTATATTACATGCTGCAGGTTATGTAGTATCTCTTAAGAAATCTCAAATTGCAGGACATACTGTTACTTTCTTGTGATTTGAAATTTCTGAAAGGGGGAGAGGATTATCTGATAATTATAAAGACATAATAGCAGCTTTAACACATCCACATTCTCTAAAACAATTAAGTAGTATAATTTGTTTACTTAATTATGCAATGTTTTTCATACCTGATTTCAATGTGTTAATTGCACCTTTGCATGCTGCAGTCTCAAGGAAGATAAAATCTAAAACAAAAAGACCAAGGATATTTTTTAAGTGGACGACTCAGGAAGATGATGCACTAAATGCATTATTAGAGGAAGTAAATAGAACAGAGTATTTAGCTCAAAGAGATAGTACTAAGGATCTATTAGATTACATAAATATATCACCGAATGCAAGCTATATAAGGTTATATAACGTAAATGAGACAATTCCAATAGCACTTCTATCTTATGTATATTCAAAAACAGAGATAAAGTTTACTATGATAGAGAAGCTTTTGGTAGCTGTTAATATAACACTGTTAAAGTCAAGACAGATTGCACAGGGGAAAGATATGTATGTACATACATCAGTAGCCTCACTTGATAACTTACAAAAGCAGACTATACCAGACAAGAAAGCACTAAAGAATGGATGGATAAAATGGTTTTCTATTTTGGAAGACCCACAGATACATTTTATTCATGATAAGAATCTGACACCTCTAGATGATTTACCAGCTCCAAAGCAACCCTCAAGTTGGAATTTACAAACTTATCCAAATAATCGTTATTCTGCTATTTTTTATACTGATGGTTCTGCAGTAATTTCTAGTAAAGAAAAAGAAAATAAATCTGCTGGAGCAGGAATTGCAAAATATTCTCCCACTCTGACTTTGATGCGTTCATGGCAAATCCCTTTAAGGGATCATTCAGCTTAATTTGCAGAAATTTCTGCATTAGCATTTGCTATGAAGGAAGCATTGTTAGATAAAGGACCAGTGTTGATTGTAACTGATTCTGCATACCTGGCAAGATCTGTATTCCAGGATTTACGAATCTGGAAATCTAATGTTTTTTTAACTGCAAAGAAAAACCATTAAAGCATATTGTCAAATGGAAAGCAATTGCTGCTTATTTGGATCTAAAGCCTGATATTGAAGTAGTACATAAACCAGCTCATAGAAAGCTAGGTTCTTCTTTGCATACAGAAGGCAATATATTTGCAGATACTCTTGCACAAAGTGTAAGTAAAAATATGCAGTAAATGCAGTTAAAACTCGAATGACAGCAACCAGTAATCTTGACACAGAGTTAAATGCTTGCTTGGATAAAACCAGACCTAATCCACCTGGTTATCCTAAAACATATCTTTATGAATTTAAAGACAAACATTGTATGGTTAAGATTGGAGACAAATAATTGATTATTCCCCCTGTCATAGACAGATGGAACATAACAGAGATGGCCCATTCTAGTATTGGACATCCTCATTTAGGGCGAGATAAAGTCTTATTTACCCTAAAGTCAAAATATTGGTGGCCTAATATGAAGGAAACGGTCATAAGAGTTATAGGGAGTTGTAAAGCATGTCTCCTTGTTAGTAATCCAAATCACTATAAACAACCATACATTGTTAAAGAAATTCATAATAAGCCATTTGATCTGATTTATTTAGATCACATAGTAGAAATAAAGATGAATGGGCTACTGCAAAGAATTTATTGGAAACCATTTCCAAAACCTATAATACAAAAGCAAAAAGTATTAGGAATATCTCAAGTCGTATTGATAGATTCAACAGTAATATCAAAGAAAGCAAAGATCACAACTCAAATGGGAAGAAAATTGGTAAAAGATCACATAAATGGGCAAATGGAAATGATACAAGCAAAGACTTTGGAATATGATTTGCCTTTGCAAGAATACTGGAAACAAAAGACATACGGAGAAAAAATGTGTTTTTCAACATTTGCACATTGCTATTATGTGGACTTTCAAGGGACAATGAGATGGCCTGCAAATGAAATAAAAGCAGATCAATGTCCACGTCCTGGGATTACAATTGACAAAGTCAAGTATAAAGAATATCCTATTTTTTATCTAAACACAGGACAATTAACTCAAAAAGGCTTCTTTCCTGAAAATCATACAGATCCTCGCATTGCATTCTGGGAAAACGCAGTGGAGGAGGAATACAGGTTTCCTGGAGGAGTAAAATCATATAATGGAGCAGTGTTTTGTACTAACACACTTTATTCAGAATGGTGGACACCAGAGTTACATACAGATGAAGGATACCTGCAACTATTTGAGAAACTTCAGCTTGAAGTAGTGGATCAACAGACAGGAAGACTGCGAGAGCAAGCATTACCTACAGAATGGAATTAGAAAGGAAAAGATTAAATGTTTTTGAATCTAAAAGAATGGGATACGTGTACAAAGCCAAGATATGCAGCTTTCCTGAATACAACATATTACAGTCACTCATGCAAAGAAAAGGACAATCTTTGTAATATAACAGTTGAAGATCTAATTAAAAAGGGCAAACTATCAATGTACATCCTGTTGTTTCTACCTTAAGGAATCAAGGACATATTTTTGTTTTTAACCTAAAGACATTGATAAGGGGTTCCTACATTATGTAGGCATACCTGGGTTTTGGTGCGTGACAAAACATCACATTATTAACAAAAATAATGTAATATATTCCCTGTTTCAGAAATGTCTCATAGATAAAATATCCAGTAAATGTAGTAATTGCAAGTATGAAACTACAAATGGATGTAAATATAACAGTTGATGACATACCATGTAAATATGCTAAATGTTATAAGCAAAATGTGACAGATACGCCATCGACAGGGATACACTTGGGAGCGGGTTATGGCTATAAATGGTGAGTTATATGTTTTATCTGTAAGAAGTTGTCTGAAGACGGGGGCAACCCCAAAACGTCACATTAAACTTGTTTGTTACTACAAAGACCCGGTGAGTGCTCGTGGATGAATATGTTATACTTTTAAAAGCACCCCGGGCAAGCTGTATTTACACGCTTACGAATGGTGTTACTGTGAGTGCTTTTACCTCTCTGGATAAATATATATATATATATATATATATATTTAATTAGTCTGACCAAATAGGGTATTTGTACACCTGTATATTAAGTATATATATATATATATATATATATATATATATATATATATATATATATAAATATAAATATATATATATATATATATATATATATATTTATAAGGGATAGTAGATCATCCAATTAGGGTTTTACTATACCTGTAGCATAATTGAAATATAAAATCACTTTTTTCAAATACAGTGTTGCGACTTTTGTAGCTTAATATATAAATAAAATATTGTTTATTTATATAATATTGTAGCTTTATTATATATAACATTTTTGGTGTTGCTATGTATATATATATATTTATTTTTAAAAAATCTGTCCAAATAGGGTGCTGCTACATATTTTTTGATATATTTAGGATACCAGTTTGTCCTAATAGTGTGTTGATTCTATTCTATCCGATTCAATTCTATCAACCAATCAAATTAAAGTAGAAAAAATCATATTGACTGATTGGATCAGCCAGTAGGATTGAACTTCAATCCTATTGGCTGATGCAATTAGCCAATATGATTGAGCTGGTATTCTGTTGGCTTAATTCAGATTGGCTGATAGAATTCTATCAGCTAATCGGAATCTAAGGGACGCCATCTTGGATTACGTCACTTAAAGAGATATTCATTACGAAGAAGCCGTCGTTTGAAGAGGATGCTCTACGTCGGATGTCTTGAAGATGGACCCACTCCGCGCTGGAAGGATGAAGATAGAAGAAGTCGTCTGGATGAAGACTTCTGCCCGTCTGGAGGACCACTTCTGCCCGTCTGGAGGACCACTTCTGCCGGCTTCGTTGAAGACATCTTGCCGCTTGGATGAAGACTTCTCCCGGTAAGTGAATCTTCGGGGGTAAGCGTTAGGATTTTTTTAAGGGTGTATTGGGTGGGTTTATTTTATAGGTTAGGGCTTTGGGCCTGCAAAAGAGCTAAATGCCATTTTAAGGGCAATGCACATCCAAATGCCCTTTTCAGGGCAATGGGAAGCTTAGGTTTTTTTAGTTAGTATTTTATTTGGGGGGTTGGTTGTGTGGGTGGTGGGTTTTACTGTTGGGGGGTTGTTTGTATTTTTTTTACAGGTAAAAGAGCTGATTACTTTGGGGCAATGCCCCGCAATAGGCCCTTTTAAGGGCTATTGATAGTTTAGTTTAGGCTAGGGGGTTTTTTTACCTGTAAAAAAAAATACAAACAACCCCCCAACAGTATATCCGAATTAAGTATCAGCCAATCAGAATTAAGGTAGAAAAAATCCTATTGGCTGATTGGATCAGCCAATAGGATTGAACTTCAATCCTATTGGCTGATGCAATAAGCCAATATGATTGAGCTGGCATTCTATTGGCTTAATTCCGATTGGCTGATAGAATTCTATCAGCCAATCGGAATCTAAGGGACGCCATCTTGGATGACGTCACTTAAAGAGATATTCATTACGAAGAAGCTGTCATTTAAAGAGGATGCTCCGCATCGGATGTCTTGAAGATGGACCCACTCCGCACCGGAAGGATGAAGATAGAAGATGCCGTCTGGATGAAGACTTCTGCCCGTCTGGAGGACCACTTCTGCCCGTCTGGAGGACCACTTCTGCCGGCTTCGTTGAAGACATCTTGAAGCTTGGATGAGGACTTCTCCCGGTAAGTGAATCTTCGGGGGTTAGTGTGATTTTTTTAAGGGTGCATTGGGTGGGTTTATTTTTTAGGTTAGGGATTTGGGCCTGCAAAAAAGCTAAATGACATTTTAAGGGCAATGCACATCCAAATGCCCTTTTCAGGGCAA
This sequence comes from Bombina bombina, assembly GCF_027579735.1. Taxonomy (NCBI): domain Eukaryota; kingdom Metazoa; phylum Chordata; class Amphibia; order Anura; family Bombinatoridae; genus Bombina; species Bombina bombina. The sequence goes on along the minus strand of NC_069502.1, from coordinate 1,059,648,669 downwards.
TGGGGAGCTTAGTTTTTTTTAGTTAGTATTTTATTTGGGGGGTTGGTTGTGTGGGTGGTGGGTTTTATTGTTGGGGGGGTTTGTATTTTTTTTTACAGGTAAAAGAGCTGATTACTTTGGGGCAATGCTTATTTTCAAGATTTGTAATTTGCTTTTATTTTCTGTAATTGAGTGGGTTTTTTTTTGTAATTTAGCTAATTTAATTTAATTTATTTAATTGTATTTAATGTAGGGAATTTATTTAATTATAGTGTAGTGTTAGGTGTTAGTGTAACTTAGGTTAGGTTTTATTTTACAGGTCAATTTGTATTTATTTTAGCTAGGTAGTTATTAAATAGTTAATAACTATTCAATAACTAGTCTACCTAGTTAAAATAAATACAAACTTGCCAGTAAAATAAAAATAAACCCTAACGCCTAGATTTAGAGTTTTGTCGCTAAAGACCCGCGTAGCTAACACAGATTTTTTTCCCAACGCACCCTTAAGACAATGCTGGTATTTAGAGTTGTCTGAAGGGCTGTGTTAGGCTCCAAAAAGGGTGCGTTGAGCCGAATGTACCGCCACTTTAACCCTCAATACCAGCGTTGCTTACGGTAGCGGTAAGCTGGCAAAACATGCTTGTGCACGATTCCCCCATAGGAAACAATGGGGCAGTTTGGGATGAAAAAAAACCTAACACATGCAAAAAAGCAGTGTTAAGCTCCCAACACAGCCCCATTGTTTCCTATGGGGAAACACTTTCTAAGTCTGCACCTAACACCCTAACATGAACCCCGAGTCTAAATACCCCTAACCTTACACTCATTAACCCCTAATCTGCCGCCCCCGCTATCGCTGACACCTGCATTATACTATTAACCCCTAATCTGCCACTCCGGAGAGCGCCGCAACCTACATTATACCTATGTACCCCTAATCTGTTGACCCTAACATCGCCGACCCCTATATTATATTTATTAACCCCTAATCTGCCCCCCCAATGTTGCCGCTACCTTACCTACACTTATTAACCCCTAATCTGCCGACCGGACCTCGCCGCTACTCTAATAAAGTTATTAACCCCTAAACCGCCGCACTCCCGCCTCGCAAACACTATAATAAATAGTATTAACCCCTAATCTGCCCCCCCCCAACGTCACCGCCACCTAACTTCAAGTATTAACCCCTAATCTGCCGACCGGACCTCGTCGCTACTCTAATAAATGTATTAACCCCTAAAGCTAAGTCTAACCCTAACCCTAACACCCCCCTAAGTTAAATATAATTTTAAACTGACTAAATAAATTAAATCTTATTAACTAAAGTATTCCTATTTAAAACTAAATACTTACCTGTAAAAAACCCTAATATAGCTACAATATAACGAATAATTATATTGTAGCTATTTTAGGATTTATATTTATTTTACAGGCAACTTTGTATTTATTTTAACTAGGTACAATAGCTATTAAATAGTTATTAACTATTTAATAGCTACCTAGTTAAAATAATTACAAAATTACACGTAAAATAAATCCTAACCTAAGTTACAATTAAACCTAACACTACACTATCAATAAATTAATTAAATAAATTACCTACAATTACATACAATTAAATAAACTAAACTAAATTACAAAAAAAAACACTAAATTACAAAAAATAAAAAAAATTACACGAATATTAGGCTAATTACAAATACTCTAAGCCCCCTAATAAAATAAAATGCCCCCCAAAATAATAAAGGTCTCTACCCTATTCTAAATTAAAAAGTAACCAGCTTTTTTACCAGCCCTTAAAAGGGCTTTTTGCGGGGCATGCCCCTAAGTAATCAGCTCTTTTGCCTGTAAAAAAAAATGCAACCCCCCCAACATTAAAACCCACCACCCACATACCCCTACTCTAACACAAACCCCCCTTAAATAAACCTAACACTACCCCCCTGAAGATCTCCCTACCTTGAGTCGTCTTCACCCAGCTGGGCACCGATGGATCAAAAGAGGACATCCGGAGCGGCAGAAGTCTTCATCCTATCCGGGCAGAAGAGGACATCCGGACAGGCAGACATCTTCATCCAAGCGGCATCTTCTATCTTCATCCATCCGGAGCGGAGCTGAGCCATCTTCTTCCAGCCAACCCGGATCCATCCTCTTCAACCGACGCCTACTCGCCGAATGAAGGTTCCTTTAAATGACGTCATCCAAGATGGGGTCCCTCGAATTCCGATTGGTTGATAGGATTCTATCAGCCAATTGGAATTAAGGTAGGAAAAATCTGATTGGCTGATTCAATTAGCCAATCAGATTCAAGTCCAATCCGATTGGCTGATCCAATCAGCCAATCAGATTGAGCTCGCATTCTATTGGCTGTTCCGATCAGCCAATAGAATGGGAACTCAATCTGATTGGCTTATTGGATCAGCCAATCAGATTTTTCCTACCTTAATTCTGATTGGCTGATAGAATCCTATCAGCTAATCGGAATTCGAGGGACGCCATCTTGGATGACGTCATTTAAAGGAACCTTCATTAGGTGAGTAGGCATCGGTTGAAGAGGATGGATCCGCGTCGGCTGGAAGAAGATGGCTCCGCTCCGCTCCGGATGGATGAAGATAGAAGATGCTGCTTGGATGAAGATGTCTGCCGGTCCGGATCTCCTCTTCTGCCCGGATAGGATGAAGCCTTCTGCCGCTCTGGATGTCCTCTTTTGGTCCATCGGTGCCCGGCTGGGTGAAGACGACTCAAGGTAGGGAGATCTTCAGGGGGGTAGTGTTAGGTTTATTTAAGGGGGGTTTGGGTTAGAGTAGGGGTATGTGGGTCGTGGGTTTTAATGTTGGGGGGGTTGTATTTTTTTTTACAGGCAAAAGAGCTGATTACTTAGGGGCATGCCCCGCAAAAAGCCCTTTTAAGGGCTGGTAAAAGAGCTGGTTACTTTTTAATTTCGAATAGGGTAGGGGCCTTTATTATTTTGGGGGGCTTTTTTATTTTATTAGGGGGCTTAGAGTAGGTGTAATTAGCCTAATATTCTTGTAATCTTTTTTTATATTTTGTAATTTAGTGTTTGTTTGTTTTTTGTAATTTAGTTTAGTTTATTTAATTGTATGTAATTGTAGGTAATTTATTTAATTAATTTATTGATAGTGTAGTGTTAGGTTTAATTGTAACTTAGGTTATGATTTATTTTACGTGTAATTTTGTAATTATTTTAACTAGGTAGCTATTAAATAGTTAATAACTATTTAATAGCTATTGTACCTAGTTAAAATAAATACAAAGTTGCCTGTAAAATAAATATAAATCCTAAAATAGCTACAATATAATTATTCGTTATATTGTAGCTATATTAGGGTTTATTTTACAGGTAAGTATTTCGTTTTAAATAGAAATACTTTAGTTAATAAGATTTAATTTATTTTGTTAGATTAAAATTATATTTAATTTTGGGGGGTTTTAGAGTTAGGGATAGACTTAGCTTTAGGGGTTAATACATTTATTAGAGTAGCGGCGAGGTCTGTTCAGCAGATTAGGGGTTAATACTTGAAGTTAGGTGGCGGCGATGTTAGGGAGGGCAGATTAGGGGTTAATACTATTTATTATAGTGTTTGCGAGTCGGGAGTGTGGCAGTTTAGGGGTTAATACATTTATTATAGTGGCAGCGAGGTCCGGTCAGCAGATTAGGGGTTAATAAGTGTAGTTAGGTAGCGGCGATGTTGGAGGGGCAGATTAGGGGTTAATAAATATTTTGTAGGTGTCGGCGATGTTAGGGGCAGCAGATTAGGGGTTCATAGGGATAATGTAGGTGGCAGCAGTGTGCGGTCGGCAGATTAGGGGTTAAAAATATTTATTATAGTGTTTGCGAGTCGGGAGTGTGGCGGTTTAGGGGTTAATACATTTATTATAGTGGCAGCGAGGTCCGGTCAGCAGATTAGGGGTTAATAAGTGTAGTTAGGTAGCGGTGATGTTGGAGGGGCAGATTAGGGGTTAATAAATATTTTGTAGGTGTCGGCGATGTTAGGGGCAGCAGATTAGGGGTTCATAGGGATAATGTAGGTGGCAGCAGTGTGCGGTCGGCAGATTAGGGGTTAAAAATATTTATTATAGTGGCAGCGATGTGGGGGGGCCTTGGTTTAGGGGTACATAAGTAGTTTATGGGTGTTAGTGTACTTTAGAGCACTGTAGTTAAGAGCTTTATAAACCAGCGCTAGCCCATAAAGCTCTTAACTACTGACTTTTTTTTGCGGCTGGAGTCTTATCGGTAGAGGCTCTACCATTCACTTCAGCCAAGACTCTAAATACCGGAGTTAGGAAGATCCCATTGAAAAGATAGGATACGCAATTGGCGTAAGGGGATCTGCGGTATGGAGAAGTCACGGCTTGAAAGTGAGCGGTAGACCCTTTCCTGCCTGACTCTAAATACCAGCAGGCGGCCAAAAGCAGCGTTAGGACCCCTTAACGCTGCTTTTGACGGCTAACGCAGAACTCTAAATCTAGGCATAAGCTAGCTACAATGTAACTATTAGTTATATTGTAGCTAGCTTAGGGTTTATTTTTTAGGTAAGTATTTAGTTTTAAATAGGAATTATTTAGTTATTAATAGTAGGTTTTATTTAGATTTATTTTAATTATATTTCAATTAGGGGGAGTTAGGGTTAGGGTTAAACTTAGGTTTAGGGGTTAATACATTTAATATAGTGGCAGCGACATTGGGGGCAGCAGATTAGGGGTTAATAAGTGTAGGTAGGTTGCGGCGACATTGGGGGCGGCAGATTAGGGGTTGATAAATATAATATAGGTGTCAGCAATGTTGGGGGTAGCAGATTAGGGCTTAATAAGTATAATGTAGGTGGCGGCGGTGTCCGGAGCGGCAGATTAGGGCTTAATAAGAATAATGTAGGTGTCGGCGATGTCGGGGGCAGCAGATTAGGGGTTAATAAATCTATGATTAGGGGTGTTTAGACTCAGGGTTCATGTTAGGGTGTTAGGTGTAAACATAAAATGTGTTTCCCCATAGGAATCAATGGGGCTGCGTTACTGAGTTTTACGCTGCTTTTTGGCAGCTGTTAGACTTTTTCTCAGCCGGCTCTCCCCATTGATGTCTATGGGGAAATCGTGTACAAGCACGTACGACCAGCTCACCACTGACTTAAGCAGCGCTGGTTTTGGAGTGCCGTATGGAGCCAAATTTTGCTCTACGCTCACTTCTTGCCTTTTAACGCCGGGTTTGCAAAAACCTGTAATACTAGTGCTGCATGTAAGTGAGCAGTGAGAAAAAACTGCTTGTTAGCGCCGCACAGCTCCAAACACAAAACTCATAATCTGGCCGAATATTTGATCTTTTAATAATTCTTTAGCATTTGCTTCAAAGGGGGGCGAATATTGCTCCTCCTCCCGGTTATGGCCCTTACTGTTTTAGAATTTATGGAGAAATTTATCACCGAACTGGATCACTTCATCCTTCCAATGAGGATAATAGAAAGTTTGCACAACTATATATTCTTGATCTTGATGAGACTGCACAACAGCGTATAATGATTACTGAAAATGCAGATTGCAACCCTGAATTAATGACTGAGTTGAGTTATTTTGTGGCTTTAAACAATCATTTTGCTGAAGCATGAAAAATGTTATATGAAGTAGAACAGGAATGCTTAGAAGATGCACCTCGAAATGGTGTTACACCTGCAACTGTGACAATGGCAATTCTACAAGATCGTAAATACGATCAACGTAGATATAATGCACCTCGGTGTAATGAGGTAGCTATTATTTTTTAAAATGTAGATATGGAACCTCCTCTTGTGCGAGATCTTATTATTCATTATCAAAGTCCTAACAATGAACAAAAAAACAGAAAGGATAAGTATTTTAGATCCAAATTTGAAGCCAATGTTTTATCCACTTCTTTTCCCTTTTGGGAGCCAAAGTTGGTCACCTAAAATGAAACTTAATTACAACCCTACTACTGTTAGAAATATAAGAACTCAATCATTAGCAAAGCCAAGAGAAAGGGTCACACAAATGCAATTTTATGGATACATACTTTCCATCTGAGATGAGTTTAACCCATTTCTGAGTGCTGGCAAATTTATTCAGCAGTACTTTGTAGATGCATATGTTAAGACAGAAGGTAATCGTTTAAACAAAATTGAGGGTTGAAAAGTATACAGGTCTCATGACCATCTTCAAAGTGTAGCTGCAGACCAGGGCTTACTTCCAGGCAAAGCAGTTATACTTCCATCTACATTTCAAGGTAGTCTAACAAACATGGTACAGAATTACCAAGATGCCATGGCTATTGTTAGAAAGTATGGGAATCCTGATTTTTTCATAACCATGACATGTAACCCAAAATGGTCTGAAATTGTTGATAACCTGAAAGAAGGTCAAGCAGTTGAATTTTGTCCTCATTTAGTGGCAAGAGTTTTTCATTTAAAACTTCAAGAACTTCTTGATGATATCACAAAGATACATGTTTTGGGTAAACCAGCTGCCAAAGTTCATGATATTGAATTTCAGAAACATGGTTTACCTCATGCACATATTTTGCTTATTTTATCTGCAGAAGATAAGCCTAAAAATGCTGAAGTAATTGATAGTTTTATTTCTGCAGAAATACCTGATATTCAACTCAATCCCCGGTTACATGTAATTGTTATAAAGCGTATGATACATGGGCCCTGTGGGGAGCATAATCTAAGATCTCCATGTACGGTTCATGTGGTTTGCTTTAAGCAATTTCCAAAATCTTTCCAGGAAGAAACTTTGATGAATGTAGTTGGTTATCCACGTTACAAGAGAACCAAAAAAAACTGTTTCTATTGAAATAAATGGTAAAAACTTGATATCTCTTGGGTTGTACAATACAACCCATACTTGACATTAAAATACAACTGCCATATTAATATAGAAAGCTGTGCTTCCATAAAAAGTGTAAAGTACATATTCAAATATTTATTTTATTTTTAAAGGGCATGACTGCGCAACTATTGCAATTAAAGAACATGAAACTCTTCTTCATGATGAAATAACTTCCTTTATGGATTCCCAATATGTCAGTGATCCAGAAGCAGCATGGCAGCCTTTTGGCTTCCATATGCACCATCAATCACATACCATTGTGCGATTACAAGTTCACCTTCCTGGAGAACAGTCAGTATATTTTACTGAAGACAATATTGAAACTACTGTAGAAAGAACAAATTTTAGAGACACAACTTTGACTGCTTGGTTAAAATTAATCCAAGAAGATTTGTCAGCTCATGCATATTTTTACACTGATATTCCTCAGCATTTTGTTTTTCATCAAAAGACAACAAAATGAAAAAAGAGTACAAGATCGAGCAAATAACACTATTGGTCGCATGTACTCTGTAAATTTAAGTTCAGATGTTGAGAGATTTGTTTACGATTGCTTTTACTTCATCTTAAAGGAGCAACTTCTTTTGAAGATATCCGAACGGTTGATGGTGTTCAATTTCACACATTTAAAGAAGCAGCTCAAAAACTTTGACTTTTTGAAGATGATGAATCATGGGACTTTACTCTTCATGAAGCTACAAGTAAAATGATGCATCGACTGCTTAGAGAGCTTTTTATTTGTGCTTTAGCATCTCCACCAAATGCTAAAGAGCTTTTTGAAAAGTACTCTTTGAAGACTTTTCAAGACACTCTGGTCACACCCCAGAGTGTCAAAGTTGTTTAAATTATGCACTTAGAGATATTCAGGATATTTTAATTGTTAATGGCAAAAATTGTCAGGATTTTGGTTTACCAAATCCTCCAAACAATTTACCTGTAAATCACAGCGATCTCTGTGATGCTTCTTTTGAAAGTTTTACTGGAGTCCAAATGAAGGCATCTTTTAATAACCGTAAAAGACTTGCACCTAGATTACGAGTTGTGCGTTAGCGGCTGTGTGGTGCTAACGAGCAGTTTTCCCTCATCGCTCACTTACCTACAGTGCTGGTATTACAAGTTTTTACAAACTCGTCGTTAAAAGACTAGAAGTGAGCGTTGAGCAAAATTTTGCTCATTACCGCACTCCAATACCAGCGCTGCTTAAGACAGCGGTGTAATGATTTCCCCATAGGAATCAACGGGGAGAGCCAGCTGAAAAAAGTGTAACACCAGCAAAAAAGCAGCGTAAAACTCCTTAACGCACCCCCAATGATTCCTATGGGGAAATAAAATGTATGTCTACACCTAACACCCTAACATGAACCCCGAGTCTAAACACCCCTAATCTTACACTTATTAACCCCTAATCTGCCACCCCCGACACCTACATTATAATTAATAAACCCTAATCTGCCGCTCCAGACACCGCCGCCACCTACATTATACTAAAGAACTGCTAATCTGCTGCCAACTACATCGCCGACACCTACATTATTTTTATTAACCCCTAATCTGCTGCCCCCAACGTCGCCCCCACTATAATAAACATATTAACCCCTAAGCTGCTGCACTCCCGCCTCGCAAACATTGGTTAAATATTATTAACCCCTAATCTGCTGGCCCTAACATCGCCGCCACCTACCTACATTTATTAACCCCTAATCTGCCGCCTCCAACGTCGCCGCCACTATCCTAAATGTATTAACCCCTAACCCTAATTCCCCTTAACTTAAATATAATTACAATAAATTTAAATAAATATTATTATTATTACCTAAATAATTCCTATTTAAAACTAAATACTTACCTATAAAATAAACCCTAAGCTAGCTACAATATAACTAATATTAGGGTATATTTTTATTTTACAGCCAAGTTTGTATTTATTTTAACTAGGTAGAATAGTTATTAAATAGTTATTAACTATTTAATAACTACCTAGCTAAAATAAATACAAATTTACCTGTAAAATAAAACCTAACCTAAGTTACACTAACACTACACTATAATTAAATAAATCACATAAATTAAAAACAATTAAATAAATTAAATTAGCTAAAGTACAAAAAAAAACCCACTAAATTACAGAAAATAATAAACAAATTACAGATAGTTAAACTAATTACACCTAATCTAATAGCCCTATTAAAATAAAAAAGCCCCCCCAAAATAAAAAAAACCCTAGGGCCTTTTGCAGGGCAGTGCCCCAAAGTAATCAGCTCTTTTACCTGTAAAAAAAAATACAAACAACCCCGCCAACAGTAAAACCCACCACCCACACAACCAACCCCCCCAAATAAAATACTATCTAAAAAAACCTGTTTCCCCATTGCCATGAAAAGTGCATTTGGATGGGCATTGCTCTTAAAAGGGCAGTTAGCTCTTTTGCCGCCCAAAGTCCCTAAACTAAAAATAAAACCCACCCAATACACCATTAAAAAATCTAACACTAACCCCCTGAAGATCGACTTACCGGGAGACGTCTTCATCCAAGCCGGGCGAAGTGGTCCTCCAGACGGGCAGAAGTCTTCATCCAATCGGAATTAAGGTAGAAAAAATCCTATTGGCTGATCCAATCAGCCAATAGGATTGAGCTCACATTCTATTGGCTGATTGGATCAGTCAATAGGATTTTTTCTACCTTAATTCCGATTGGCTGATAGAATTCTATCAGCCAATCGGAATTTAAGGGACACCATCTTGGATGACGTCACTTAGAGGTACCTTCATTCTGTGTTAGTCGTCGGATGAAGAGGATGCTCTGCGTCAGATGTCTTGAAGATGGACCCGCTCCATGCCGGACTGATGAAGATAGAAGATGCCGTCTGGATGAAGACTTCTGCCTGTCTGGAGGACCACTTCTGCCCGGCTTGGATAAAGACTTCTGCCCATCTGGAGGACCACTTCGCCCAGCTTGGATGAAGACGTCCCCCGGTAAGTCGATCTTCAGGGGGCCTTTTAAGGGCTATTGGTAGTTTAGTTTAAGCTAGGGTTTTTTTATTGTGGGGGGGCTTTTTTTATTATTATTATTGAGATTCAAAACAGGACAAGAAAACATTACATAGTCATACATCTGTACAAAGAAACAGTTACAAGATATTTGACATATAATCAAAACACAATTGACAAAGTATGCTTATATGACCATATTCAACAATGTTCATAAACATAGTGCTTGCCACTTAAAATATATGCCCTATAGTTAGCAGCTGAGGCCTCTTTTGGACCTCCTAGTTCTATTGGAAGCATGATGGTACAGGGGGCAGTCATGAACAATATGAGACCACTTGTGGATCTCGAATGGTTAATCTCACTCTTTTCTTTTTATTGGTATGCAACTCTGCAATATAAAGCAAATATGAACCATGTATACCCTGCTAGATATAAATAAAACAGAACTATACACTTTTATGGTAACCAGTAAAGAGCTGTCGTGGTTTAGCTTAAATACATATGGGATTGCAAGAGATTCAAGAGCTTGTTAGTATTGACAATGAGGGGATGAACTTGACATCCTAACTTTAGTAGTTATAACTTCTAATGGGTGTGGGTGCTGTGAAATATATCACTGAACATGTATAACTGTTATATACCTGCAACAACATTGTTCACTGGGGATGATACCTAATGATTCAGAGCGACCTAGCTAGAATATCTATGAGGTTACAGGTTAAATGCAGGCATAATGATTTAAATGGTACTTAGCAGTACCTGAAAAGTGTTGAATTTTCTAACTTCCGTCTAAGATGGTCAACTATCATAGTAATGAAGATATGTAGCCTTAAGACTATATTGTTATGGTCATATGATTTTGTAAGGTGTATAGGAACACAAGTATGCTACCTCAGTGCCTGCCTTGCGTGTTAAAGTACATTAGCTTGCACAGATATAAGGGATTAATACTATTATGAATACCCAGATACATACTCATACCTGCAGAATTATTGGAATAAATGAGACACCCATTTAAATGGCTGAGTACAATCTGATTCCAATAGCTTGTTATAACAAAGTGTGTCTCTCAAAAGGTGTATATTTGGCTTGGCCCCAGAAAACAACAATAAACATAATTACTGTCTATATTTGTCAACCAGCTTATAACAGTAAAGCCCAAAACATATGGGTGATAAAAAAAAAGAGCAAATGTCCGTTTAAACTAGAAGTGCAAAAACAAATAAAACAAGACATACAATATGCTGCGCAGTGAATTGTCCTGGCATATGTGAAGACTTACTATTTTACCAGCATATCTAGTCTACACATTAACTCTTTCACGCACATAAAGCGGTGCTTATAAGAGTTACAATCATTCCAGGCTAGACTAATATATCAAGAGAACACCTTCATATTGCCTTGTATCTATGATGTAAAACCCAAAACACAAGTCTGTCTTAAATATGTCACATTAAGAGCGTACACACTAATACACCGTTAAGGGCTTTATTCAGCCTACACCTATTCTATAGGTTAAACAGCTCTCAGTAGCTTCTGTCTGGGCGACAGATGACTTAGTTGTAAACTCAAGGGCCTTACCCAAGTGCTGAACTGCATGAATTGTGTCAGGTTATATGAGGAAAGTTTTAATCCCAGTGTCCGTTCACCTCTCGGGGCTTTGACCCCAGCAGGTGGGTTACATAGCTGAGTTTGCTTCAACATGACTATTAAATGTATGGATTTGTGAGCTGAGCGGCATGAAGTTCTTGAATCCATTTCCCCTGTCAGAGTCGAGGTGTCATTTAGCGCCATGTGGTCAGCGCCATCTCTCTGGTCAGCCCTATCGACCATTTCTTTACTTGTACAGGCGGCATACTTGGAAATATCGATCCGCTCAGACAGACATATGTCCCCCTCTCCTTGTATTTGCGTGCCGTTATAGAGTTTAGGCAGCTGACGCTGGGGCCATAAAGCGCCGCATCCACCCTCTGTCACCAGAGAAGGGGCTGTTTGTAGACCAACCTTGTCGACCTCAAGAATAGTAAATGCCATTCGCAACTGTTCTATACATTCAGCTTGGAAAGTATCAAAGAGGCTACACAGCTCATCCACAAGACATATAGCCGGCTCCATGCTGGAGCAGTGGATCTCTTGTATATGCCACGGGATATTGTGGGCAATAGTGAAGTATCTGGGTGACAATAAAGTTAATGCGTATCTCACTCCTCAGTAGCACCGTTACCTACATATACTTATGTTCATGGGTGAAAAAGACAGAAGTTATTTCCATAGCGTTTCATCAGCTACGTATCAATAGATCAGAACAGCTCATACGGCTGTTACTCCTGACATATCAGGACTCAGGGAGGGTAAATGAGGAGCCAGGTCCATTACTAGGCCTCCGCTGCGTTCCTCATATATTCCGGTCTGCTTAACTGGAATTCAAAGTTAAAAAACCTATAAATCCGTTCTTCAGATACTAATCTACAGGATAATTGTAATACCGGGCTTGGATTATATGCTTGAGAAGCGATAGGCAACGGATCTATCAGCTCCCGAATTCAGCTAAAGTTAAAAGCAGCCATCTTGGTCGGTGTTCGGAGCCGCCCCCCAGGGCTTTTTTATTTTAATAGGGCTATTAGATTAGGTGTAATTAGTTTAAATATCTGTAATTTGTTTATTATTTTATGTAATTTAGTGTTTGTTTGTTTGTTTTTTGTACTTTAGATTATTTAATTTAATTTAGCTAATGGTATGTAATTTATTTATTAATTATAGTGTAGTGTTAGGTGTAATTGTAACTTAGGTTAGGTTTTATTTTACAGGTGCTTTTGTATTTATTTTAGCTAGGTTGTTATAAAATAGTCAATAACTATTTAATAACTATTCTACCTAGTTAAAATAAATACAAACTTGCCTCTGAAATAAATATAAAACTTAAGCTAGATACAATTTAACTATTAGTTATATGGTAGCTAGCTTAGGGTTTATTTTACAGGTAAGTATTTAGTTTTAAATAGGAATAATTTAGTTAATGATAGGAATTTTTAGTTAGATTTCTTTTAATTATATTTAAGTTAGGGGGTGTTAGGGATAGGTTTAGACTTAGATTTAGGGATTAATAACTTTAATATAGTGGGGGCGACATTGGGGGCGGCAGATTAGGGGTTAATAAATGTAGGTAGGTGGCAGCGATGTTAGGGACGGCAGATTAGGGGTTAATAATATTTAACTAGTGTTTGCGAGGCGGGAGTGTGGCGGTTTAGGGGTTAATATATTTATTATAGTGGTGGCGATGTCTGGTTCGGCAGATTAGGGGTTAAAAAATTTCTTTTAGTGTTTGCAATGTGGGAGGACCTCGGTTTAGGGGTTAATAGGTAGTTTATGGGTGTTAGTGTACTTTTTAGCACTTTAGTTAAGAGTTTTATGCTACGGCATTGTAGTGTAAAACTCTTAACTACTGACTTTAAAATGCGGTACCAGTCTTGACAGGAGAGGGTCTACCGCTCACTTTTTGGCAGACTCGTAATACCGGCGCTAAGCAAGTCCCATTGAAAAAAAGAGGATACACAATTTACGTAAGTGGATTTGCGGTATTGCCAAGTTTGGCCAAAAAAGTGAGCGGTACACCTGTACCTGCAAGACTCGTAATACCAGCGGGCGTTAAAAAGCAGCGTTAGGACTGGCTAAAGCTGCTTTTTTTAGCCTAACGCAAATTCGTAATCTAGCCGAAAGTTTTGGGGAAATCATTGCTGCATCAGAGAATGACACTTTATGACAAAGGTGGTATTTCCTTGATGGTCCTGGTAGTAGTGGTGAAACCTACCTATACAAGACTTTGTTGAGGACATTTAGAGGAAATAGTGAGGTAGCATTACCAGTTGCTTCAACAGGTATTGTGGCAAATTTTCTTGGAGGTGGATGAACATACCACTCACAGTTTAAGTTGCCAGTTCCTTTGTTGGATACTTCAACCTCTTCCATGAGGCAAACCTCTAATAATGCGCAAATGATCTGTACCGCAAAGATTATTATTTGGGATGAATCTACCATGTTTTCCAGTGATGCACTCAGATGTGTTGACAAACTCCTTCAAGAGTTGATGAATAACAACAAACCTTGTGGAGGAAAAACAATTCTGCTCAGTGGTGATTTCAGACAAACTCTTCCTGTTGTTGCACATGTAAGTAGGTCAGTTATAGTTGAAGCCAGCATAAAATTAAATCCCTATGTGTAGATGATTTTCTTAATAACACCCACTGGCATTAAGCTATCTGAACTTGTGTATATATACAGGTGCTTCTAATACTACCAGATCAGTGTTTGTAATATTAATTAATATTTATATGTAGCACTGTGATACAATATCAGTTGTCAGTGATAAATGTACTAGCATATGGATATACATTTTTGTACCTTTTTGCACTATGAATAGAATATAGCAATGGTAATGGTGTATATATGTATATGATCCACCTGTATATACTTTAAATATGGTTCCTTGGAAAACATTGTTAATACATCAAAGATCAATCTATATATGTTATCTGTGATCTAATATTACACATTAGGGACAATATGTTAGGGGATATTTAATATGCCAAATGTTAATAGTTGTCTGTTGTTTCTTTAGATACCAAGTACTGTATTCAGCATTTATAATGATGAGTATACTCTTCTATTATTATTATTCCTATAAGCATTTTGTCTGTTCAACATATACATATATATAGATTTTGTTCTTGGAATACATGTTTAAGGTATAAAAAATCACCCCTTATATACTCTTTGTGATTTAATGTAACATTTTAGCGATAAGTATAGCACAAGTCAATCAGTATACCAAGTGTTTAAAAGGTCTTTCCATAGTATATGAAATTGCTATAACTTGTTCCATATGGTATAATATACAATTTTACCTAAACAGTTAACTTTAAAGTCTAACTCCCAAACCATTCCAGTATATCAAGAGTTAAAAATTAGTCTCAACCCTCATTTGCCTTTTACCAATTAGAGAGCGGTATAACCCTTTCTAAACCATTCTAATTTTATAGTGTGTCAGGTTTACGATTACGGCCACAAGCCGAAACTAGTCAGACCCGTCACCTTGTCCTACTTTTTCCTGCTGCTGGAATTTTTAATCATATGAATAATAAAAAGTTGAACTTTTAACCAGAGGAGATCTGTGCCTTCTTTTTTCTTCTATTAAAATTAAATCCCCTCTGGCATATGTTTAAGTTTCTGTTGATCCTGAGTTTAGCTCTTGGCTTTTAAAGCTTGGAGATAGACTACTGACAAATGAGCATGGCTTTCATGAAGATATCTTTGAAATTCCATCTCAAATGATCTGCAAAGACTCCATTGTAAGGGAGATTTTTGGTGAAGAGTTAAAAGATTCTGATGCTTTTAAATTTGCAAAAATGGCCAATTTATGTCCAAAAAATAGTGATGTTAACAAGATCAATGAAGAAGTTCTAAGTTTGTTAGAAGGTGAATGCTCTACTTATTTAAGCACTGATTCCATTGATGATGAATCACAGGAAGACAGGGATAATTAAACAGTTGAGTTTTTAAATGAATTGGCTCCTTCTGAAATGCCAGTTCCTAAACTCAATCTTAAAATTGGCAGTATAATTATGCTTTTGCGTAACCTTAACACCAAAAGAGGTCTTTGTAATGGTACCAGATTGGTTGTGAAAACTTTGAGGCAAAATGTAATTATTGCTCAAGTATTAACAGGTACAGCTGAAAGTCAAAATGTCTTTATTCCTCGAATAGACTTAGCCCCAAGTAATACAGAACTTCCTTTTGTATTACGAAGAAGACAATTTTAAGTTAAATTGGCATTTGCTATGACCATTAACAAGTCAAAAGGACAAACTTTAGATAGTGTTGGCTTCTATTTGCTTGAGCCTGTTTTCAGTCATGGACAGTTATATGTAGCTTTCTCTTGGGTAAAAAACTCTGCATATGTCAAAATTAAAGTCATAGACGGACAAGAACAAGGCTACTTATTAACTGGAAGTGATGCCTGTTTTACTAAAAATGTTGTTTACAAAGAAATATACTCAAAATTTACATAATTTAAAGAGAGGAATTTTGAATATATTTAGGAAAGTAGTCTGTCTAAATAGGGTGTCATTACAACTGTAGCTTATATATTTAAAATAAATGTGACCAAATATGGTGTTACTATACCTGTAGTTTATTATATATTTAAAATATGTTTGATATATTTGGGATAGCAGTCCATAAAAAGTTAAATGTTTATATAAAAGCAAACTTACAAAATAGAGTGTTGCTACATCTGTAGCTTAAAAAATAAATAGACTGCCCTCTAGGCAGGCTTATCGCCTAAAATATATATATATATATATATATATATATATATATATATATATATATATATATATATATATATATATATATATATATTATAGCCATATCCAGTCAAACCCCTTGTCATATTCCATATACCTTATAACCTGTATAATTTTTTTTACTGTTTATAATATAATAGTTTTTATCAGATAGCATATATATAAGTGTAAGACCTTATTTTAATTTACTTATGTTGTGCAATGTGCTTGGTAAACTTTTTTAACTCCTACACTTTACACTAAGGGGTTGATTTATCAATGTCTGTTGGATATGATCCACTGTACAGGATCATGTCTGCCAGTCATCGCTGAATGCCGACAGCATAAGCTGTCGGCATTTAATATTGCACAAGCAGTTCTGGTGAACTGCTTGTGCAATGCCGCCCTCTGCAAATTTGCTGCCAATCGGCCGCTAGCAGGGGGTGTCAATCAACCCGATTGTACGTGATTGGGTGGATTGCTGTCCACCGACTCAGAGGAGGAGTATGAATTAAGGAGCAGCGGTCTTAAGGCTGTTGCTTTTTAAATCCTGTTGCCAGCAAGCCTGAAGGCTCATGCGGAAACAGATGTATTGGGGCCAATTGACTGATAAATCAGCCACTATTTCTTGACTAACGCACCCATTTACTTTCAACTTGTAATGTGTGCGCAAGACTTTTAATCTAGCTCTAAATACAATGTATAAGCATTGTATTGACATTAATCTCCATCTAGTCATGGGTGTCAGCATGTTTAGCTTTCATTAAATTCCATTGCTGCACTGTTTGCACATGTGCAATAACTCTCATTCAGATACCTGCAGTGTAACCTTGGTTCAATAAGGGCAGCACTCATGATTAAATGAAGGTGCATGAAATGTATTTAGTATTTAGTGTCCATTAAAGAAGCAACAGAGTGGTCTAATGTGCAAGAGAATTTTATAACTGCACTGCTGCATGTGTATTCCTGTTTGGTTATTTTTCTGGTTGAAAAGGCCAGATTTGACACAGTCACAAGGAAGAATCACAATAGTGGCTCTTTTCTGCACCCGCTATCATGTTTACAGCTCCCTGAGAAAAGCCATACTTTTACTTTATAGGGCTGAAAAGTGTTCAGCAATCACAATCGATTTCAAGAGACTATTTTACACCTTTTCATGACCAGTTTTGTCTTTTCAAAAACAAGACTTCAAGTCACCTAATAAAGCCCCAAAATGGCCTTTTTGACATCTTTGACAGTACCCCAAAACTACTATTTGAAATCGCTCTATTAAATTGCACATGTGGAAGACTCTCTGAAACATGAGACATGAGACATTTGTTGAGGTGTATTAACATACATGGTATAGATTCATTAAAGCTCTATTCATAGCTGTTGTACAGTCCTTTAGCTGCAGCCAGGGCACACATTTACATATCTATAGGTTCATTTACATATGCATATGTACTGAGTGCATGATATCCTTTACAGCTAAGGGGGCCAGGACCCCAACAGCTTAAAATGGCATAGAGCAATACATTTCTGTTAATGTTATTGCCACACTTCCACTGTCATTTCTACCATTATTATTCTTCATAACAAACTTTAAAACAAGTAAGAAAAATAATTAAGAAGAGTCATTGCTATTAATATTTGTTATGATAAAGAATGACAAGGCAGCACTCAAAATGCATCGAAAACAAGTGGCTTATTTTACTCTATCCTCATACGTCAGAGACACCACTTAACCCCTAAACCAATGTGTGTATTAAAAAGAGTAACAAACAATACCAGGCCTGGTTTAAAGAACAATTCCTATCACATAAATATTATTATGCTTATATTGAGCGAAAGCCAACTATGTAACAACACGCTCTCCTAAATATAATCACTCATGTGAAGGATACATTTTGCAACAAATATCACCATTAGACATAAAAAACAAATGTCCAGAACAACAGAGCACTTAGTGTAGATCACACGCTCCGTATTTACATGGGAGAGTTGCACAGAAAAGTTCCAGCATTACTGATTATGAGCCAGCCAACAAAACAGAAAAAAGTAGCCTCACCACAATGCGCGGTATAGTTCCTGTATATGCCTAGATAGTTACCGACCAATCCGTCTCACAAGCTGCACTCGCTTCACAATGGACAATGGTAACTCCACAAAAAGGCAATTTTATGTTATCCTCTTGGCAATTATCACCACTTTGCATTTGCAGGACCGTAACTCCAAAACAAGGCTGCTATTATGATACTGGTCAATGAAACAGCTCCTCACTAACATGGTAGATCATAGCCTACTGCCAGGTAAGTTTTACTCCACTTCAAAAGTTGCCGCTTCTCAAACGTTTGAGAAGTGGCAACTGCTAATTTCAGTTGCGCACCACATTTTTGAAATTCCCATCAGTGAAGGCGTTAATCAGGTAGCTTGTAAAGTTAATATATCCTCTAGTGTAGGGATTGCCCTCCCACCTGAAACCTCCCACCCCTGATCCCTGCCTGATCCCTCCCAAATAGCTCTCTTCTATCTCCCACCCTCACTGATCACCACCATCTTAGGCACTGGCAGACAGTGTGCTAGCATGCAGTCTAGGGATTTTATTTTTTTAAATATTTTTTATTTTTTTCTGTAGTGTAGGGAACCATCCTCAACCTCTCCACAGCACTTTAACCCTTTAACCCTCCCCCCTTCTACTCACTACAATCTTTATTACTGGCAGCTCTGTGGTGTAATGAAACCCCCCACACCCTCCTCCTCCAAGATCACCTTTATTTCTGCAGTGTAGGGTCCCCCCTCCAGAAATTCTTTTTCTGTAGCTTAGGTCCCTATCCCTCCCTCTCCCTTCAAAATATTTGTCTGTAGTTTAGGGAACACCACCCATCCTTTCCCTATACCTCCGCTGGGCCAGTTCACTCTTCTTCCCTCCCACCACTCCCACTCAGCACCATATTGCCCAAGTGGTTAAAAATATTTTTTGCAATATTTACATTTATTGATTGTAAAAGTGCTGTTTCCAGATTGGCAGAATCTGAGAACAAGATCAACACTAGGGGTTTATTTTAAAAGCACTTATGATATCTTCATACACTAAAAAAACAGTACTAAAACAGTAAAGCATGACCTCTAATGACCTGTATCTTCATAAAATTTGTTCAAACAAGATTGCATTTTCATGACTGAGGTTTTAAAGGGAATGTGCCTTTGTGTATGCAAAGTCCAAACATGTTCACAACAGTGCATTTTACAGTGTTTGCATCTATATTATTGAATCCCCTTTCATGAAGGTTTTATCCCATATAGAAGTTCAATATTGAAAGAACAAGCACAGTATGGACTGTCATGAACATGTTTGGATTTAGCGTGCACAAAGGCGCATTTCCACCAGTCACCATCTAGCTCTCAGAAGAGCAATGCTGCGCCTGAACATTTATATTTTTGTTGTTCTACTAAGAATGCCAAGAGAACAAATGAAATGTCATGATAGATGTAAATTTAAAAAAAATAAAAATAAAATTGCATCCTTTGCATTACTATATTTGTATGTATTGTGAAATTTGAAAATTTTTACATAATTACACATATTAACACATAAATATATATGTATATAAACAGGGAGCACACAGTTCCCATAGACCACAATGTAAAGGCACTTTTTCAGTGCCGTTTTTTTTTTCAGTGCCACACCCGACACTTTTAACCCCTAAAAACTGACGCTTTATTTTGGGGGCATTTGGGGCACTTTTAGAAAATTAACCAATGATCTGGTCTCTGGTTAATTTTCTAAATGTACTAATTGCAATTGGGTGATTTTGCGTGCATGCAATAAATTAGTTCTAGACTTGTAATCTAGCCCTTAATCCACTAGGGTGTATCCTATTATACACTAATCAAAGGCTACATGGTAGTGTTCTTCTTAGACAAAGGCTAAGCTCGCTGTAGCTCGTGGTAGCAATTAGCGATTATAAAATTAACCAGAGATCAGATCTCTGGTTAATTTTATAAATGTACCCCTAATGGCACCGAAATACAGCATCTTTATTTTTTAATAAAATAACTGCACTAGGCAGTATTTTGGGGCTAAAGTTGGTGGCAGAGGCACTGAAAAATGCCTTTACATTGCGATCTATGGGAACTGTGTGTTCCCAGTAAATATATATGTATATGCTTATATACATATATATTTATGTGTTGTTAATATGTGTATATATGCATATTAACACATAAATACATAAGTATATATATATATATATATATATATATATATATATATTTATGTGTTGTTAATATGTGTATATATGCATATTAACACATAAATACATAAGTATATATATATATATATATTTAAAATTGCTGCCATGCTGAGCTACTTACTCCCTTCACTGCACTGAAGGTCTGATGCCGTCGTTCGCATTGCTGTGAACTACACAGTGGAGCCCAAATATCGCTTTCATGAAAGTAATATTTAGTGCTCCACTTTTATTCTTGCCCTTTCTATTTAAATGTTCTCATGATAAATTCTCTGGCTTTATGACACCACAGTTAGCATATCAGTTGAAGATCAAAGCCAAATAATCCAAATCAGAGCTAAGAAACAAGATGCCTCTCAGAGATAACAAATGTGAGTGGTCAGAATGAGCAGTAAATGTTAAAATGTTCCACTTTAATTGGCTGCATTCTAGCTAGCTCTATAACCTCTCTGATATGCATCAAACATGGAATATTCAGATTTAATTTTGTTATATCAGGCTAATTTAGTGTTTTCTTCCTTTCTTTTGAATGATGTATAATTAAAACTAACAAAAAATAAATGTGTAATTGGTATTGCTGTGAGCTGCAGATAAAAAATGTGTTCGACTATTATAAACACACTGCACGTTTAAACCCAGTGGGGTGCTAATGTTAGCACTAGGCGCAATAGCACTAAACCACACTAAAATTAGGGCACAAATTGATATTACAAGTCTATGGTAAGAACAAAACAGGAGAGAAACCGCTGTGTGTAAAAAGCAAATATTTATTTCAAAATAGTTTAAAATTGGGAGGCATCCCAAACATGTGGACGAAAAGCTGCTGCTAACATGTTTCGGCCATGGTGGCCGTAGTCATAGCATACAGAAGAGTTACAAAGGTGTTGGTTAAAACAGGTGAAAATCCTGGTTACACTTAAAATAAAATAACGCCCAAATGAAACAAGCTAGTACCATTAACTCCTCGTTGCCCAAATACCCTTATGAAGCAACCTTAAAGGAAGCAAACAAATGTAAGGGCTATAAGGAAACAAGGGTAATATAGTTTTTTACAGTGAATAAGAATACATAAGACACAGCACAAAATGTAATAAAGAGGTAAAGAGGGTAAAGAAAACCATTGCAAATGAACACATGACATAAGAGTAGCTATGTAAATGAAATAAGTAAATGAATCAATAGGTATATAACTTTTGCAATCTTAACATTATCCAAGAGTACTCTATTTAGTATAAGCTAGATCTTGCTCATTGTATACTTTTCTTGTCACAACAAGACATTTTTACAGTAATGGGAGTAAATGAATAAATCTGATAATATCCTAATATCATCACATGCCATATTTTCCCTGTTAACCTTCCCAATTGAAGCAGTATACAAATGCACAAAATTCACAAACATCTGTGCCTAGTTATACTAGATAAACAGAAAAGACCCTGATGTAAACCTGAATTCTAAAACATAAGATGAACATATAAATGAATGTGAATGTGTATATGAAATTATGCAAATTATGAAAGTATACTCAAACCATATTATAATTAAACCAATACAATAAAATGTAATACTAGGGCAGAGCTTATTCCCAAAAGTTAATGAGATTGTATCTTGAGTTGAGACCGTGAGGTGTTCTGGTCTTCAAATGAAATATCCAGAACACCTCACGCTTGGCCAAAATGCTATCAATATCCCCTCCTCTTTTAGGAGCAACCACCTTCTCAATGGCAACCCACCTAAAGGTGTCCAATTTGCCTTTGTGAACAGTTGCAAATTGTTGTACAAGTAAGGAGGTGGATTTCCCTGTTTCCAGAGAGGAAATATGTTCCCCGATGCGTGTGTTAATATCTCTGGTCGTGAGTCCAGTATATTGAATATTGCACTTGATGCAAGTTATTAAATAAATAACACCTGTATGAGTGCAATTCAAACAAGCCTTGACACCCTGAAATTGGGATAGTAAACCTTGGGTACCCTTGTCCTCTAAAAGTGTATCCCTAGGTATAATTTGGACCTTTTTTCTGGCTTCCTTGATGTGGCTACTACTATATTTGTGTTCTTTGAGCCTGTTGGTGTTATTATAGGGTTGCTTGAGTATCCCTGTTGGTTGTACTATTTGAGGACACGTCTGCACCACTTCAATAGCGGTGCTGGCTTCATCAGAATCTGATGATCTGCCACCTGAAGACCACTCAGTGTCGCTATCTGAGAACGTAACTGACTTATTCTGCTGATTCCTTCGTCTGCGGTGGCCCCTTTTATTTTTGTTATTTTTATTATTCTTGTTAGACTGCTTATTGTTAAAACCAACATTATTGGATACACTGCGTCTATAATCGTTACGCTGTTTCCTGTTCCATATATAAACAGAATTGCATTGATAGTCAGTTTTATCTCTAATAAACGTATGGTGCTTATTCTCCATGATATGTTGTTTGCTTATGGCCACAGAATCTTGGAGAATTCTATCAAACATTGCAAAATCTACATCTGAGCACTGTTTATTAAGCTCCAATTGAACACAATTAATTTCAGCTTTAATTTTCTGCAAATCCTGTGTCCTGTAACGTATTAAAGAAGCATTAAATTAGGGGAACACTCAGACAACACATCATTCCAAGAGTTCATAAAGTCCTGTTCTTTAGGATCTATTTCAAAAGTTGGAAATTTATAAATTCTGAGACCTCTTGGAATCATTTTAGCCTTTATATAATTTTCAAAGGTCCATATGTCCCATTGGGCTTTATTTTCTTTGAAAAGTAGCTGTTCCATCAGATCAAACAATGAACTTAAGGACAAGACCCCCTTGTCATCAGAAAAAAATTGATTACAGTCCAAACTTGTATTTGCCCTGATTTCTGCAGACATAAGGGAGAAATACATGGTACTATTGGATGCCTCCATTGTGATGAACAAATACAAAAATGTGTATATACACTGTTTATATATATATATATATAGTCCCAGTCAGTAGCAGTTCAATTAGTCAGCAGAGTAGCCAAGGTATTGCCAGCCAATACCCAAGTGAACCAAATAAGTAAAGAAAGTAGGCACAATGCTGGGAGGCTGTAGCCCCAATACATCAAAATCTTCTTATGGCCCAACAATGCGGCTCAACTACCCACCTACCTCCGATACAGACACAGAATACCTTGTTGAAAACTTGGGTGCTCCAAACACCCTGGGATAGATCCTTTCCAGCGCTGTGTAGGGATCCAAGACTCACTACGGAAATTCCCACAGCTGATCACCCGGCGTTCACGTTGTACACGCTTGCTGTGATCAACAACGAGGCTCCACTGACGTCTCCAATGACGTACTTGCGGCGGGGGGGAGAGGCAAAGCGAAGTCCTGGGCTGACTGCAGGTGGGCTCAGCGGTTCCGGAGCTGGTGCAAAATAGGAACAAAACAGGAGAGGAACCGTTGTGTGTAAAAAGTAAATATTTAACCCAGATTACAAGTGGGGTGCTAATGTTAGCACTAGGCGCAATAGCACTAGACCACACTAAAATTAGGGCACAAATTGATATTACAAGTCTATGGTAAAACATATTTATCAAAGAAGGTTCAGCGTGGCAGACATCGCTCTAGCGCACCCATTACTTTCTATGGATATAGTGACTGTGCTAAATATTGCTATTACAATTTGAAAATTATGGGTTGTGCTTGAGCGAAAAGCCAAATAACGCTTGAAGAATTAGCGCAACCTGAGACCTGAAGTAAAGTGTAAAGGTTGAAAAAAGTTTCACAAAACACATGTAAAACATATTATAAATTTTAACAAATAAATATAAAATATTGATAAAGAGGTTTTAAAAGGGTTAAATGGGGATATGTTAGATGTCAAGGTGATTGACTGGAAATGACTCCAATGTATATACAGTATCTCACAAAAGTGAGTACACCCCTCACATTTTTATAAATATTTTATTATATCTTTTCATGTGATAACAATGAAGAAATTACACTTCGCTACAATTCAAAGTAGTGAGTGTACAGCTTGTATAACAGTGTAAATTTGCTGTCCCCTCAAAATAACTCACCACACAGCCATTAATGTCTAAACCGTTGGCAACAAAAGTGAGTACACCCCTAAGTGGGAATGTCCAAATTGGGCCCAATTAGCCATTTCCCCTCTCTGGTGTCATGTGACTTGTTAGTGTTATAAGGTCTCAGGTGTGAATGGGGAGCAGGTGTGATAAATTTGGTGTTATCGCTCTCACACTGTCTCATACTGGTCACTGGAAGTTCAACATGGCACCTCATGGCAAAGAACTCTGAGGATTGTTGCTTTACATAAAGATGGCCTAGGCTATAAGAAGATTGCCAAGACCCTGAAACTGAGTTGCAGCACAGAGGGCAAGATCATACAGTGGTTTCACAGGACAGGTTCCACTCAGAAAAGGCCTTTCCATGGTCGACCAAAGAAGTTGGATGCACATTCTCAGCATCATATCCAGTGGTTGCCTTTGGGAACTAGATCTATGAGTGCTGCCAGCATTGCTTCAGAGGTTGAAGAGGTGGGGGGTCAGCCTGTCAATGCTCAGACCATACAGGTGTAGTGTTTGTCTTTCAGCGCTAAAAATGTGGATCTATGGCTCCTGTCTAGAGTGGGTCCCCAAATACCCACAATTGGAAAGATATACAGAATGTTTAGTCAGAAAGGAGCGCCAATAAAGGCAAGGTCCGATAAGGTTGAGTGTGGATAATATAACTCACAATATAATACTGAGATTCAGCTACAATTATGGTGATTGTATTGTATCAATATATATACATAGATTGAGACATATATGTTGCACAAGATTCTAAAAGGTACATAAAAGTATTTAATATTAAACATTAAAACCTGAATATCATTAAAACAAATGTAATTGACCTGAACAGCAAGAAATGTTATATAAAACCATATAAAACAGGAATACACGTGTATAGCTTGTTTGCTTAGAATTGATAGTGGTATATCATAAAATGGGTTGTCAAAGTGTGAACCTCATACTAAGATAAGCACTAGATGTTGGTGGTGCTAAATGATGTTAATGCAGAAACGCCAGCAGTATTATATATAGAGTTGTGGCACATATATATAATGTCTCATAAACAATAATAATATATAAACAGAAAAAATAATAATAAAAATAATAATACTGACAATTAACACAAAAGTGGTGATATCTAAGTATCACGTACAAAAAGTGAAAACTAAAAATTAGTGGCTGAGAATTCTCTTAATAAGTCCAAAAAATGTTAAACCATCCAATTTGTTGTGATCCACTGTGGTGATTCAAACAAAACCAAAAAAGTTCAAGAAATTCGAAAAATTCAAAAAATAATTAGTCCAAATATTCAAACCAAAGTGGTGATACACATGAGTCCAAAAAATTAAATCCACAAATTAAATCCAAAAGTTAAATCAACTAGTGTGTACACAAACTAGTGGGAGTGATCGCAAAAAAGTAATTAGCATCTAAAACGATTCTAGATGTGAAAAAAGGGGATATTCACAATGGTATGTTAAAGTTGTAGTCCCAAGTGAAAGGATGAAAAAATAAAAAACGTATATATATGAAAAATAAAAATGAGAATGAAAAGGGAATAAAAATAGCCAAAAATAGAAATAGGAATAATTCTGGGAAATCTTCAATACCTGTAGATGAAAAATAACAACATAGTATAATACTGTATTGTAATTTAAAAATCAAGAAAAATAGCTCACCATAACTTTGTCAACGCGTTTCGGCCCACAGTAGAGGCCTTTATCAAGACTATGGTATGGTGTGGGTGAGCTGAGATCTTTATACCCTTCTCTAACCAATCGTATTAGGCTTAAGTGGCGCCAAATTTTTGCGCCAAAATCGTAATACCGGAAATGGTAAACCGGAAGTATTTGTCCGCAAATTTTGCGCCAAAATCGTATTACCGGAAATGGTAGACCGGAAGTGTTTTTCCGTGTTTTGACAAATGGTTCAGTTATAACTTAAATTTGCTTCTTTTTTTGGTAAAAAAGACTCATATAGGAACATTATCTTAGATGTTCTTTGTGAGTTATTCCTGGTGCCTTTTTGTGTTTGCGGTATCCGTTTCTAAGTCTGATGTTTTGGTTTTGTTTCCGGTTGGCAATTACGCTTTACCAGATGTTGCTAAACCGGATGTTGTTAAACCGGAAGTTGCGAATTACATAAACATCCGGTGAAACTTTGTCTAATATTTCGCCTCACCGGATGTTATTAAACCGGAAATAGTTAGAAAGCTGAGAAAGTAAACATCCGGTGATTTGTGGGACTAAATCAATATCTATAGAATTTAATTCCATTTTTTTGAAAGTTATATTCGTTCAATTCCACTTTGTGAAAAAAAATTGGAAAATTGGCAAATTGATTGGTTAGAGTTTCTAACGGGTGTATAAAGAATATAAAGAATATGCGTGCATCCATCTATATTGGGTGTGTAACATAGGTGAGAGGTGTTGAATTGTGTGAATCTAGTTTCGGTTGTCAAATGGTTATATTGTCCACAATTTAGTAAGTTTATATAGAGATGGAATATGAAAATAGAGAGGAAACTCATCTTATGTCTAAGTGTTTAGGTAGTGGTTCTAAGGAAAATAGAGAATGTTGGAGAGAAAGTATAGCGATCTGTTTTCTATATTCGTGAGTTTTGCAGTTTCTATCAGGGCATCCTATTAGTTCCAATATCCACATATATAGGTATATAGTCTGAATTCTCTATGTCTTAACTTATGTATGCGTGATAGGTTGTTTATTAGCCTAGTTGACATATACTGGGAGTCAGTTATAGGTTATACCTTCTGTCTATTGCCTCCAGTACTACCTGGTTTTAGCAGTATAGGCTCTTGTAACTATTATATTGGTATGGGAATATGTTTGTATAGCGCCACACTGTAGGTGGTGTCTAGATTTTGATCTGAATATGTGTCTTTTTATAGAGGGTCAGCCTTTGGTTATCCTTAACCTGCTAGGTTAGATTTCCTAAATACCCAGGTTCCTGAGATATATGTCAGACTGATCTAGCTGATTATCTCTCCTATGTTCCTTACATTGTAGGTATATTTGGGGATTGTATATATCAATATTTTAGCATCTGAGAGGTCCCTCAGTTCATTTGTGGGGTTCTGTCTAGGACTGTTTTTCTATGCAGTGGGACTAGGTGAGACAAGAGTTGTCTGGAGTTACCTAATAGATCCTTATATAGATCTATATGGATCATTTCTATTGGGTATATTTCTGAAGGTATGTACATCTTGTTGTATCATATGTTCATCACAGTGCCTTCCCTTAGATAATTTCCCTCTGTATGGGGGCGATGATTGGTCTGCATGGCTGTCGTCCCAGAAGAAAGCCTCTTCTAAAGATGATGCACAAGAAAGTCTGCAAACAGTTTGCTGAAGACAAGCAGACTAAGGACATGGATTACTGGAACCATCCGATGAGACCAAGTTAAACTTATTTGGTTCAGATGGTGACAAGCGTGTGTGGCGGCAACCAGGTGAGGAGTACAAAGACAAGTGTGTCTGGCCTACAGTCAAGCATAGTGGTGGGACTGTCATGGTCTGGGCCTGCATGAGTGCTGCCGGCACTGGGGAGCTACAGTTCATTGAGGGAACCATGAATGCCAACATGTACTGTGACATACTAAAGCAGAGCATGATCCCCTCCTTTTAGGAGACTGGGCCGCAGGGCAGTATTCCAACATGATAACAATCCCAAACACACCTCCAAGATGACCACTGCCTTGCTAAAGAAGCTGAGGGTAAAGGTGATGGACTGACCAAGCATGTCTCCGGACATAAACACTATTGAGCATCTGTGGGGCATCCTCAAATGGAATGTGGGGGAGCACAAGGTCTCTAACATCCTCCAGTTCCGTGACGTCGTCATGGAGGAGTGGAAGAGGACTCCAGTGGCAACCTGTGAAGTTCTGGTGAACTCCATGCCCAAGAGAGTTAAGGCAGTGTAGAAAAATAATGGTGGCCACACAAAATATTGACACTTTAGGCCCAATTTGGACATTTCCACTTAGGGGTGTACTCACTTTTGTTGTCAACGGTTTAGACATTAATAGCTGTGTGTTGAGTTATTTTGAGGGGACAGCAAATTTACTCTGTTATACAGGCTGTACACTCACTCTTTTACATTGTAGCAAAGCGTCATTTCTTCAGTGTTGTCACATAAAAAGATATAATCAAATATTTACAAAAATGTGAGGGGTGTACTCACTTTTGTGAGATACTGTATATGGAAAAAATTAAGACCACTGCAAAAGTTTCTCTTGTTTCATTATTTATAGGTATGTATTTGAGTAAAATGAACATTTTTGTTTTATTCTATAAACTATAAACATTTCTTCCAAATTCTAAATAAAAATATTGTCATTTAGAGCATTTATTTACTGAAAATGACAACTGGTCAAAATAACAAAAAAGATGCAATGTTTTCAGACTTCGAATAATGCAAAGAAAACAAGCTCATATTCATTTTTAAACAACACAATACTAATGTTTTAACTTAGCAAAAGTTCAGAAATTAATATTTGGTGGAGTAACCATGATTTTCAATCACAGCTTTCATGCATCTTGGCATGCTCTCCACCAGACTTTCAAATTGCTGTTAGGTGACTTTATGTCACTCCTACCACAAAACTGCGTAAGTAGCTTAGCTAAGTAGCTTAGCTTCTGTTTGATGACTTGTGACCATCGATCTTCCTCTTGATCACATTCCAGAGGTTTTAAGTGGGGTTCCGGTGTGGAGATCGGGCTCTCCTTTACATGGTCTAGATCTGGTGGTCCTCGATCCAAACCTTGATTGACCTGGTTATGTGGCATGGAGCATTGCTGGAAGCAACAATCCTCAGAGTTGGGGAATATTGTCAGAGCAGAAGTAAGCAATATAACCTTGTATGTGGCTTGATTCATGCATCTTTTACAAAGATAAATCCTTTCTCAAGCACCCCAGGTCATCACCAATCCTTCACCAAATTTCACAGGTGTTGGGTTAAGCTGAAATTGGTCTCATCAGAGAAGATGACCTTACACCAGTCCTCTACAGGCTAATCCTTATGGTCTTTTGCAAACCTCAGCCTGGCTCTTATTTGCTTCTCTGAGAACACACTAAGCCGACACTTAACTTCAATTGTGCTTAAGCGATCATATTTACTTTCATATTGTGAAATGAGCGAAAAAACAGATGTGCGCTAACAGCCACAATAAACCCCTTATTGCTTGTGCGTAACTGTTAACGCGCCACTCATAAACTGTCCCTAAATAAGATTTGGTTCAGGTGGTAACCTATCAGTACCTCATTAAGTAGAATGAGGCGTTCCTGTGTTGGAATTCAACAGACAGACACTGGAATATATATATATACTATTGAGTCCATCCCAATCAAATATCTTTAAACATGCAATATCAGTTTTAATCAATTTTAATATGTTTTAATGTTTTTGAATATAAATATTTAAAATTCCTATGTTTTCACTTAGAACAAAATGTTCTTTAATTTTTAAATATATATTTCTATCTATACTTTATATATCAGTATATACAATATATATCTATATCAGAACAGTCGCACCTTGAGGAAACCGGAGTTAATTCTCCTTAATGGCAAAACACGTGTAGCGTGACACATACAACTCAGACTGGACTACCAAGTATATTTACTATCACTAGTGGCAATAAAGTTTTGAATGTATGGTTTTATATTTTGATGGCAAACAGCAATTTCATTTTCTGCTTACTGACAAACTTCATGGATACTTTTTTCAAGATCTTTATTGAGATACATATTTGCATGGGAGAGATCCACTTACTTATTGTTATTCATCAGGGGGGTCCTTAGGAAAGGGTTTTATCCTTTAATAGGTATACCCTGAAAGGATTTAACATTGCAGTTCAGAATTACATGTGTTTTGCATGCTATAAAGAAACTCATGCATTCTGCTTTCTAAGAACGCTGTATTGCATCATGTTGCAGCCAAGCGCAGTATGTTTTATGCAAGTCATATATAGTAACTGATGCATACTGTCTGCCACACACACACTATACTGAGGTCATTGCTTTTTAGAAAAAATATAAACAAAATCTTAAAGTGCATGGTGTTTAAGGGGAACATTAAATCAGCCTGATTCATATTGGATTACACGCAACTGCTTGTTTGGGAGCTGCTACTGATTTTGCATTAAAGGGCCACTAAACCCAATATCTTTCTTTCATGATTCAGATAGAACATACACATTTAAACAACATTACAATTTACTTCTATTATTTATTTTGCTTCCATTTTTAGATAGCCTTATTTGAAGAAAAAGCAATGCACATGGGTGAGCCAATCACATGAAGCTTCTATGTGCAGCAACCAATCAGCAGCTACTGAGCATATCTAGATATGCTTTTCAGCAAAGAATATCAAGAGAATAAAACAAATTAGATAATAGAAGTAAATTAGAAAGATGTTTAAAAATGCATTATCTTTCTAAATCATGAAAGAAAAAATGTGGGTATCATGGCCCTTTAATATCGGAATGCATGAGGGGGCTATAACATTACTAACATTAGATATATACATGCTTATAAAGGTTGTTCTAAATCAGGACATATTAAGCCATTAGTTCATCACCTTAAGTTTTTTTATGAGATATCTCTTTCCATATCTAGTAGCTACTAGCTAGGTTTATTTGTTTAGACTTTTTTTAAGGTGGTATTTATAAAGGTGCAAATTATATTATGAATTTGTTTTTTATTTATATTTTGTAATAAACTGAATTGTTGCACATTGGTGTCTCTGGCTATTGGCAGCAACTATTAGCCCTTAACCTATCTAAGACTGTGTTTAGTTTTATTAATTTTATATATGAGAGGTTGCTGGCTTGGGTACTCTATTTTATTTTCTTCTTTTCTATCTTTAATATATTTAAGTACCACCAGGCACCACTGGATACAATTAATTTGTTGCATATCCAGGGTTCTCTGTAATTAACTTTATGAAGTATAGAGCTGGTGATAATTTTGGTTTTATATATCAATACAATATCTATCTATCTCTATATTTATTTATACTATAATCGCGTATGCAAATGGAGCATTACGCCCCCCCCCAAATAAAATGCCCGCAATAAGTATTAAAAAAAGAAAAACCTAACCCCACGCAATAAGTATTAAAAATAAAAATAATCGCCCGCAGTATATATTAAAAAAAAAACTAAGTGCCCGCAATAAGTATTAAAAAAAAAAATGACCACCGTACTAAGTATTATAAAAAAAAATAAACTAACCGCCCGCACAAAGTATTAAGAATTAAAAAAAAAAAAAAAAAAAAACGCCCGCACTATTAGGAAAAAATACCCCAACTACCTAATACAATTATTAACCCCTAAATCCGCACACCCCAACCTGCGGTGGATTCTTTCACCGTCCTGCCATTTTTGGAATCCACCGGGATGCAGCGAAGGCAAACGGAGCATTACACAAAAAAACACCCGCAATAAGTATTAAAAAAGAAAAACCTTACCCCACGCAATAAGTATTAAAAAAAAATAACCACCCGTACTAAGTATTAAGAAAAAAATAAACTAACCGCCCGCACAAAGTATTAAGAAAAGAAAAAAACTAACCGCCCCCACTAAGTATTAAGAAAAAAAACCCAACTACCTAATAAAATTATAAACCCCTAAATCCGCAAACCCCAACATCACAAACTACCTAATACATCTAATCTATTAACCCCTAATCCGCCAACCACCCACAACACATTAAAACTAATTTACCTATTAACTCCTACACCGCCAACTCCCAAAACACAAAAAACTAAATTAATGACTAAGCCCCCTAACCTAACACCCCCTAAATTAACCCCTTAATTACAATTAAAAAAATTACTATATTACAATAGAAAATAAAAAAATTTACATTACATTAATCTAATTACAGAAAATAAAAAACGCTAACATTACAAAAAATAATTAACAACACTATCCAAAATAAAAAAATTAAACCTAATCCCTATGAAAATAAAAAAGCCCCCCAAAATAAAAAAAAACCCTAATCTAATGCTAAACTACCAATAGCCCTTAAAAGGGCTTTTTGTAGGGCATTGCCCTAAAGAAATCAGCTCTTTTACATTACAAATAAACCAAGTCCCCCCTAACAATAAAACCCCTCAGCCACCAAACCCCCCAAAATAAAAAAAAACACTAATAAACCTAAACTACCCATTGCCCCTAAAGGGACATTTGTATGGGCATTGCCCTTAAAAGGGCATTCAGCTCTTTTGCAATTTTCCCCAAAAAAACCCTAATCTAAAAAAACAACCCCCCAAAAAAATTTCAGAAAAACCTAACATTAAAGCCCCAAATAGGTACTCAGGGTTTCAGAAGTCCAGCGAAGAAGGTCTTCTTCCAGGTGGGTCTATCATCTTCATCCACAGTAAAGGCGGCACGGAGCAGAGGCCAGGTGTGGTCTTCTCAGAAGTGGCGATCCTCGGCGGCAGTCCTCGGTGAAGGCGTGGAGGTTCCTTTTTATGCGATCGTCCGCCGCACACTGAAGCTTGAATTCAAGGTACCCCATATTTATTAGGGTACCTTGAATTCCTATTGGCTGAAATTTTCAAAATCAGCCAATAGGATGTGAGCTACTGAAATCTTATTGGCTAATTTGAACAGCCAATAGGATTTCAGTAGCTCTAATCTTATTGGCTGTTTTGAAAAATTCAGCCAATAGGAATGCAAGGTACCCCAAATTGATTGCGGTACCAAGCATTCAATATTTATTATACCACGGACATCAGATGAAGAGGAGCCTCCATGCCGCCGAGGACCACCGCCGCTGCAGAGGACTGCTGCCACTGAGGACCACCAATGCTGCCACAGATGACCACTGCCGAGGATCCCTACATCTGGGAAGAACGCTCCGGACCTCTGCTCCGCACCACCTTCGCTGTGGATGAAGATGCTAGACCCGCCTAGAAGAAGACCTTCTCCACCGGACTTCTGAAACTGTAAATACCTATTTGGGGCTTTAGTGTTAGGGTTTTTTTTTGGGGGGGGGGTTGTTTTTTTTTAGATTAGGATTTTTTGGGGCAAATTGCAAAATAACTGAATGCCCTTTTAAAAGCAATGCCCATACAAATGACCCTTTAGGAGCAATGGGTAGTTTAGGTTTATTAGTGTTAGTTTTTTTTTATTTTGGGTGTTTGATGGATGGGGGGTTTTACTGTTAGGGGGGACTTTGTTTATTTTTGATGTAAAAGAGCTGATTTCTTTAGGGCATTGTCCTGCAAAAAGCCCTTTTAAGGGCTATTAGTAGTTTAGTATTAGATTATGGGGTGTTTTTATTTTGGTGTTAATTTTTATTTTTATAGGGGTATTAGTTTAGGTTTAATTGTATTATTTTTGATAGTTTTGTTTATTTTTTCTGTATTTTTACTTTTTTATTTTTTGTAGCTCGAGGTGGGGGGTGTTTCATTTTTAACACACAGACTCAACTAGTATATATAAATATATATATATATATATAAAGTTTATACATGTACAATATTGAGGACAGCACCCAGGTACTGAACCACACCTCAAAGGTTGGAGTGCTGGGCTACCGGCTAACTGATATATATATATATATATATATATATATATATATATATATATTTTTTAAATAATGTGAAGTAATGCAACTTTGGCTTTAGTGCAGTTGGTCTTGTGCAGTTCCAGGTCAGCACGCATATGATAAATAGAAAAGGCTTTATTAAGCCTGCCCTAAAGAAGTCTATGGGAAGAAAGATTTATTGCAGTTGTGATATCCGAAGTCATGAAGTTAGCAAGTATGAATCTTTTGCTTGCAAGCTAAGTTTTTACTTTAAACTGGTAATGCCAGCACAAAACTATGACCCTATATAGGCCATACATTCCGCCTTATATAAATAAAATACAGACACAAGGATGGGTGTAAAGGCCGCAGCCCGCATTTATTAAATAATTTTAAATAAAATTCTTAAATTCAACAATTGTATTAATCATAAACCTCTTAACTTTCTAACATAAGGTGCTAGTCCACCGAGATGTACCTTCCCCTGGTTTACCACCACAGCACGCCTCCGCGTGCCTACCCCACCCGGGCTAAGGCCTTTAACACCCCTTCTTTGATGTTAAAATTAAAGAGATGAAGACCCACTTCATTTAAGTGCACACCATCCTTCAAAAAGAACGCCCAGTCTCCCCTTCAAATTCTACGTGGCGAATGCCAAACCCCCCAATCCTAGACACAAAACTACTAATTGACCTATTCACCTTTTTTCTAGAGTACTCCAGCTTCTTGAAATCCCATGCTGCCCTCCAAACCGACCTGGGTTCAATATCTGACCATACTATTACCAGGTCAGGGAACAAATCCTGTAACCTAACCAAATCCCTCTTAATTCTGTCCAGCAAATCCTTCTGAGATAGGAAACCTAAGTCATTCCCTCCCTCATGTATAATTAATATCGCTGGAGGCCGAAACAACCTAGCATAATCCACCACCTTCCTAAGCAACTGGTCCCACCTCAACCCTTGAGTCCCAAACCAACTCAACATCACTGTCTCCTCATTAAGCTTCAGCTGAATGCCCTGATCTGTACTTGCAGCTGCCTTTCGGGCCCAATATATGTAGGAATGCCCCACAATCCAACAGTGCACTGGACCTGTCAAGACAAAAGCACAACCTAAACTCTCAACTCAGGCCTGACATATGACTTAAAACATCCAGACTTCCAGCCACCAATCCTCCTAATCACATTCTCACCCAAACCTAAGTTGGCTGCCTCCGTCACCGCCCCAATTCGGAAAGAGTGAGTACCAAACTCCTCCGCCGCTTAACCTAGACCCATCAATACCCATCTGAACACCACCAAGAATTGAAAACGCGAAAGACTCAACCCGTCCCTATGTACAAATAATGGCTGAAACCCCAACGGACGCACCTCCAAAAAGGCCTCCAAAACCGCCACCGGGCAACAACACCCCCTTGTTTCTTTAATCTGGATCCACCTTCCCAACCCCATTTGATCCGTTTTCAATTTCCTCAACCACACCCACAATACCTTATCCTTAATAGAAACATCCCGAGCCCGCAGGCCCCCCACATCCCTTCTATTTGCCCCAACTAGTTCAGATATGCGAAAAGTCCCAAAAAATGCCAACACAAAAGCGGCCCGGAATAAAAGGAACTCAAACTCAGAAGAACAGACCGCTCTAAGAGAACCTGATATCTGCCTTAAAGTATCAAATACTACCGGGCGTCTCCTGTCATTACACACCCGGCCTTTACATAAGCCCTTTACTGCCAATCGGATTACAAACAATTTCGTTAAATCCTCCCACCCCAACAGTTTGAAAAGAAACCCCATTGCTGCAATGGTCTTTTGAACCTTTGATTTCGACCAACCCAACACCCCCCATTCTGCAATCCATGCTAAGAATCCCTGACTCCACCCTTCTGTGGCGGATCCCATGCCTCTCTCTGTCACAAAATGAAACCACTGCCTCCAAGCTGATACATATGCCACCCAAGTACCTTGAGCTAGTGCTCCCCTGGCGACTCAGATTAGATCCAGCATTTCAGTTCCCATAGCTCTGGCGGACATCCGACACCCTCCTTCTCCCCTTCCGGTGCCACTTCCCAGAATCTCTCCCACTGAAAGCGAGAAAGAGCATCAGCAATGACATTCTGACAACCTGGTACATGAACAGCATGAAATAAAACATTCATTTTCATACAATCCAGCACAAACAACCTCAGCAGGCGCACCACTGTCAGCGAGCTAGATGTGAGTCTGTTAATTGCAAACACTACTCCCAAATTGTCCGTATGGAACACCACCTTCTTGTCCCGAAGCCTGCCCTTCCATACCCTCAATGCTACCACCAACGGGAACAATTCCAGAAAAAACAAGTTCTTATTGAGACTTACCTGCTTCCATTCCTCCGGCCACAGCCCTGCTGACCAATGCCCTTGACGCTCTGTACCCCACTGAACCTGCGGCATCAGTATACAAATGAAGTTCCTCATTCGAAACTGCCAAACCCTGCACCATCGCTCTTCTGTTAAAATCTTCCAGAAAAAACAGCCACACCTTCAAATCTTCTTTAAGATCCTTTCCCAACCGAATCCAATGGCACGGATCACTTACACCCGCCATTGCCAAAGACAGCTTCCTACAAAAGACCCTCCCAACCGGGATAATCCTGCAGGCAAAATTAAGCTTGCCCACCAACGATTGAATCTCCCGAAGCCTGAGTTTTTTCTTCTTCAAGCACCCCACGATGGAACTTTTTAAGTCCAACACCTTGTCCAAAGGCAAACGGCATTCCATACTCACGGAATCAATCTCAATGCCCAAAAAACTCAAAACTGTCTTTGGACCTTCTGTCTTCTCATGAGCTACTGGGATGCCGATGTCAGCTGCCACTGCAAAGAAGTGCTCCATCAGCTGGACACAATCCTCCTCACCAGCTTTACCAACAAATAGGAAGTCGTCCAGGTAATGTACCAACGACTTCAATCCTGATACCTGCCTGACCACCCATTCCACAAAAGTGCTGAACTTCTCAAAGTACACACATGATATGGAACAACCCATTGGCAGGCACAAGTCTACATAAAAGGCACCCCCAAAGTAGCAGCCCAATAAGTGATGACACATCGGATGTACAGGTAACAGCCGAAAGGCCGCCTCCACGTCCACCTTACCCATCAACGCACCCACACCCGCCGCCGTCACCAACTTAAAAGCCTGATCAAAGGAAGCATACCTCACAGCAGCCACGTCAGGGTTGATACCAACGGTCACCAACGAACCCTTGGGGTAAGACAAGTGGTGAATTAGACAAAATTGTCCAACCACCTTCTTGGGAATCACCCCCAACGGAGACACCCTCAAATTCTTCAATAGAGGGTGAACGGACCCGCCATCCTCCCCAGCGTCACTTCCTTATCCAATTTACTTTGGACAACTTCTGGGAAATCCCTAGCAGACTTTAAATTCCCAGAAATTTGACATGCCCCCCCTTCCTCAAACGGAATCCAAAACCCCAAACTAAACCCCGTTAACAATAGCTCGGCATCCCCTGCTTTCCCTCTAACCTTAGCGAACCATTCTAGCCAGGGCACCATCCTTCTTACCTTCACTGGGGTCTTGACCCTTAGAAGCAGCCTCTCCCGGCTTCCCACTGCCAACTTTTTTGAAACATCTGATCCAAGGGTGTGTTCCTTCGCAACCGGAACAAGTATGCTTGTATTTGCATCCACTCCCGAATTTTCACAGGCCCTCATTGTACTGGAAGCACAATCCCTTCCTAATGGCCACTGCCGCGCTTCCCCCCGAAACACCCCCGGATGGGCTACCTCCCCCTGAAGTTCCTCCCGCCCCACCGAGGCCATGAAAGGACCCACGCATAGGAGTCATCAACTCCAACCAAATCTCCATGTCCCTATCGTCCCAACGCATCTCAGGCCTTACTGCCAGATGCTGATGAAACTGTTCGTCATAACGCCACCACGCCAATCCCCCATATGTGCGATATGCCCCCGCAATTTCGTCATAATAGCAAAAGAGCATGGAACACTGATCTGGGAACTTCTCGCAAATCACAGCGGCCAAAATACAAAAGGCCCTCGACCAATTTGAAAGTGTTTTTGGTAACTTACGGCATCTTTTCTTCCATTCGTCCTCTTCTTTCTTCTCTTTATCCTTTGCATCCTCCTTGATCTCCATCATCTGCCCCAGTGGTAACAATGAAAATAGTTCCAAAAATTCCCTCTTCCCTATTTTTTCTTTTATTTCTTG
Organism: Bombina bombina; assembly: GCF_027579735.1. NCBI lineage: Eukaryota > Metazoa > Chordata > Amphibia > Anura > Bombinatoridae > Bombina > Bombina bombina. The sequence continues at coordinate 1,059,610,439 of NC_069502.1, read as the reverse complement.
CATCAAATGTATTCCCAGCGGTCTGATGGAGCACAAGCACTGCCTTCTCAATGCGCTCTCCGGTACTTTCACAATGTCCCCCGATGTAGCCCCATCTTTCTTCTGCCCTTGGGCCCCCCCGGCTACCTGGCCGCTGTCTCCCGTCCCCGCAACCACTCCCGTCGCAGGAGCCCCTCCTCCCATCCCCGCACTCCAGGCCGCCGCCATGCTCCCTTGCTGACCCACCGAGTGCTTTTCAAATTGTGCCAATAATTCCTTTAAGCCGCTCACCAACACCTTCTGCGCACCTCCTCCAACATGCTCACCACCATCCACACCTACCACTCTCCCAGCACCCTCACCTGTGGTCCTGGGCGCCGTTGTTGGTGCCACTGCTCCGGATTCCCGGGCCTGCTCTGCTCCCCTTGCCTCCGGCTGAGACCTAGTCTCTCACTCTCGGGGCCTATACACCTTCCGCCTTGGCGTTGGTGACCTGGACCTTCGTCTCCTCCCGCTCCTATCTGCTGCTCTCTCCAACCTCCCCCATGTGGCAGAACACCTCTCCTGACGATGCCTCACTCTCTCCCTGGGCGAATGGGATTTACCACGACGCCGTTCATCACCTGACCTTCGTGGGCTGTGGCGCTCATGGGTATCCTTACCCTGAGGCCGTATCTGTGGAGAGGAGACAGTGAAAGGCCTATCATGCAATCCCTCCCTATCACTCCTAACACTCCCAACTCTAGACCTAACCCCTGCTTCCCTCTCCCCTTCCCCTCTCTGCCCAACCAGCCCTGGCGATAATGCCCTAATTAACTGTTCTAATGTGGCCAGGCCCCTACCTGCCGTTGGCCCACCGGTGCAGCTGTAGTTCCCTCCCCAGGATCATCCATCTCCAGGTCGCTGTAGGTATAGTCAAAGCACAGCGCATCCCCCTCCAGGTCCTGCCCTGTCGGTTCCACAGACATGTCTGTCCCACCGCCCGCCTGGGCCCTTTCCTCCTGCCCTAAACCTGCAGAAGATAAACATAACACATTAATCCCCCCCTTGACTTGCTCTCCCCTACCTTTGCCTGCTTGATACCCCTTCCCCATTCTCATTCTGCTCTTCCCTTTCCCCCTCATAGAAACCCCTTTTCCCCCTTGCCTCTTCCCTTTACCAATAAATTGACCTTCACCTCCTCTCCCAACCCCACCGCATCCTTCATTCTGAACCCTCCCTGTCTTACTCCCCTTAACTGTCTTCCTCGCACTCTTCAGCCCCTTCTTAGGCTCCTCTAACGCCATCCGGCTCCCCCCCTGACACCCTATCTCCCTCACACCTACACCTAAACCTTCAACTTCGACATTTCTTGCAGCCCCCACACTGTCTCTCCTTAAGGCTAAATTTGCTCCTCCACTTGTCCCCTCCGGCAGCTCCCCCTTTTTTGTGAGGCAACAGGAGTCCCTTCCCTTGCCGCAGACAGCTCCCGCCTTTTCTGAGAGGCCAAAGGAGTCCCTTCCCCTGCCGTGAACAGCTCCCCCAGTGTGTCTGTCCCCCGGCTCAATTTCAACCTCTGCCCGCTTTGATCAAGGCCCAGCCCTCTCCCTCTGCCTTTCTTACCTGCCGTGAGCCCGGTCCTGCTAGCCGCCTCCTCCGCTTACTCAGCTTCCACTGACCTCTGCTCCGGATTCCCTCTGCTGCTCCTCCGCTCACCTGACAGGCTTCTGGAAACACCCCCCGCCGGGGGGCTCCGTCTCCACCGCTCCCGACATCTGGTAATAACCGGACCGGAGGCCTGGACCGCCTCTGCGGCCTGCCATGACAGCTCCCTTCTGAAGTGGCTCCTGGGAGATTGGCAGCAGCCAGGTAGTCTCTGAGCCATGCCGTCCCGCGTGCCGCCGCCATCCTGCTCACTTCTTGAAGCACTATGTCCATCCTCTAAGGCCTCTTCACCCGCAAGTCGCACCAACATTTCCCTTGCGCTTGAAGAGGCTAAAGAGGACGGACTGCTTCCGCCCAAGCCTTAAAGTACACCAGAACCAGGCTCCGCCTCCCTATACACAGACGGCTCCATTGCTGCAATAGGTGTCACATTCCCCTCCGTCGATTTCCTCCTCCAGGGAGCCCGGAGCACTGTTTTACCTTGATCATAGTAAGTGCTTATAAGTGATAAAAGTGTATCACTCCACTTGCTATCTAGGCCTTAATATGAGCAATGTAGATTTTATCCTGCCAGGTTATAGTGAAATGAGCTCAATCAATGTTCCTTCACTTAAATAGTAAACTAGTTAAGTTAAAAACACAAATAAGAGCTGATAATTTTTTTCTATTAAAAGTACTAGTTCCAGAAATTGTTAAAAAAGAGTTCTTAAAGAGCCTCCCTTTTTGTACTCTGAAATGATCAAGACTCTAGAGCACTGGTTTTCAAACCGGTCCTCAGGCCTTTCCAACAGGCCAGGTTTTCAGAATTACCATAGATGAGAGCAGGTAAAATAACAATGTTTACTAAACATCTGTGCTCCAGTTCAGATATCCTCAAAATGTGGCCTGTTAGGGAAGCCTGAGGACAGGTTTGAAAAAAAAGGTGCTCTAGAGAAAGAAAACACTTATGAAACTAAAAAGGATTAGCTTTTTGATTTTACATCCTATCTATTAACTTATATACTAGAAAGATGGCAAAACAGTATAGCTTGTACCATTTTATGGCCACATTAGGAAGGTTTTAAAGATTGTTGGCACCCTACTTTAATAAAACAAATTATTTAATAAGAAGTTTATAACCTAAATGAAACAAGGTTATAAAATATTTTCCCACATAAAATATATATATGAAAAAATATATATTTGAAAAAAAAGTTTACAAAAATTCCATGGGGTTATATAACTACAATGGGGTTAATTTATGAAGCAGTGGATGTTGCTTCCGACCCACTCCGCTTCAGGTCCATCTGAAGCGGTAGTTAAGAAGCAGCGCTCATAAGACCGCTGCTCCTTAACTCGTCCGCCACCTCTGAGGCGGTGGACAGCAATCAGTTCGAATACGATTGGGTTGATTGACACCCCCTGCTATTGGCCAACTGGCTGCGAATGTGCAGGGGGCGGCACTGCACAAGCTTTTCACTAGAAATGCCTGTGCAATGATAGATACCGACAGTGTATGCTGTCGGCATTTATCAATGTGCGTCGGACATGATCCGCTACAGCAGATCATGTCTGCCCACACATTAGTAAATCAGCCCCAATGTATGTACTCTTATATCTTTGCAGAAGGTGAAGTGTAGTAAAATGTACTATTTTTTATTTGTTATGTAAAGTTGTAGAAAAACATACAGCAGTTTTAGAAGAGCAAATGTTTTGTTGGCCATTATGAGTCGTGCATTTCGAGGTTTCAAAAGAAGTCATCTTTGGGACAGTTAGTAAACCTTTATTAATTATCAAAAAGCTGCACACTTTATAACAAATTAACTGTTTATAACTTACCTTCACGTCCTATAAAAGTAATATTTTTTTAAAAAACCTTCAAGCAATTTAATTATTTTTTATTATGTATCTTTTTTGCAGTTGCTTTACTTTCTATAAACATTTATTTTCATCTAAAGTATTTGCATTAACAATTAAAATCTCTTGAATACATTAATTAGCTACAAATAGACAGGGGTGCATTCTAGGCATGTTATTCTAATTAATTAAATGCCTATGGTAAGACAGCCTCTTTCTAGAGTATCATATTTTTACATTTTAATACTTTGGTTCAACTGTCAGAGAAGAAACAAACTTTTAAATAATTTATTTATTCTAGTTGATGGCTTTGAAACACAGCACATCGCACTTTAATTAGATTGTTAATGTGACAATTATTTAACGTTTCTATGAAGCTGTACAAGATGCTATTCAAAAATTATACTTTGGTAATAAATCATTAATAACAGAATAATTTCAAAAGTTATGAAGAAACATTTGTCATCCAGTTATTATGTGACCTTCTCAAATAAAGATAAATACTTCATCTCATGCTAAACTGTTAGCTATTAAATATAATGCCCTCAAATATGTTCTTGTCTAACACAATTAGCATTATTAATGTATTTCTTCAGATTTGTTTATTGATACAAGAGAGGATGGAAAAGAAAAAGTGCATAATAAAAGAATTTGATGTGGCCTATTTTAGTGCAGGGACCTTCATATACTGGTTTTGAAACAGGAATAAAACAAATATGTATTTTTACTGACAAAGGGCTAGATGTATCAAGCAAGGGCCAACAGGGGCATAGATATGAGCCCCTGTCTGCCCCAGCTCACCTCTAGCGGGCATTATTTTGAGCTCACTCGCAATCCCCCCCGCCCACAGTGAATCACGCATTGGGCAGGAGCTGTCAATCTCCCCGATCAGACGAGACCAGGGAGATTGAAATTTTCCGCCTAAGAGGTGGAGAATAGGGTAGAGAAGCAGCGGTCTCATGGCTGCTGCTTGATAAATCATGAATGCAGGTTCTCTTACGAGAACCTGCAGTCATAGGGGGGAGAAGGCTTTATAAATCGAGCCCTAAGTGTAAATTAGACATGTGCATTTGTATATTTAGTTACTAGCCAAATGCTGAAGAAAGTGGCCACTCGCATTATTTGGCTCTTTTCAGAGCTGTATTTCTTCTTGTCAATGTGCAAAACACTAAGGCCTAGATTTAGAGTTTGGCGGTAGCCGTGAAAACCAGCGTTAGAGGCTCCTAACGCTGGTTTTAGGCTACCGCCGGTATTTGGAGTCATTCAGGAAAGGGTCTAAAGCTCACTTTCCAGCCGTGACTTTTCCATACCGCAGATCCCCTTACGTCAATTGCGTATCCTATCTTTTCAATGGGATCTTTCTAACTCCGGTATTTAGAGTCGTGGCTGAAGTGAGCGTTAGAATTCTAACGACAAAACTCCAGCCGCAGAAAAAAGTCAGTAGTTAAGAGCTTTCTGGGCTAACGCCGGTTTATAAAGCTCTTAACTACTGTGCTCTAAAGTACACTAACATCCATAAACTACCTATGTACTCCTAAACCGAAGACCCCCACATCGCCGCCACTCGATTAAATTTTTTTAACCCCTAATCTGCTGACCGCCACCTACGTTATACTTATGTACCCCTAATCTGCTGCCCCTAACACCGCCGACCCCTATATTATATTTATTAACCCCTAATCTGCCCCCCACAACGTCGCCGCCAGCTACCTACAATAATTAACCCCTAATCTGCCGACCGCAAAGAGCCGCCACCTACGTTATCCTTATGTACCCCTAATCTGCTGCCCCTAACACCGCCGACCCCTATATTATATTTATTAACCCCTAATCTGCCCCCCTCAACGTCACCTCCACCTGCCTACACTTATTAACCCCTAATCTGCCGACCGAATCTCGCTGCTACTGTAATAAATGGATTAACCCCTAAAGCTAAGTCTAACCCTAACACTAACACCCCCCTAAATTAAATATAATTTAAATCTAACGAAATAAATTAACTCTTATTAAATAAATTATTCCTATTTAAAGCTAAATACTTACCTGTAAAATAAACCCTAATATAGCTACAATATAAATTATAATTATATTATAGCTATTTTAGGATTAATATTTATTTTACAGGCAACTTTGTAATTATTTTAACCAGGTACAATAGCTATTAAATAGTTAAGAACTATTTAATAGTTACCTAGTTAAAATAATTACAAAATTACCTGTAAAATAAATCCTAACCTAAGTTACAATTAAACCTAACACTACACTATCAATAAATAAATTAAATAAACTACCTACAATTATCTACAATTAAACCTAACACTACACTATCAATAAATTAATTAAATAAAATACCTACAATTATCTACAATTAAACCTAACACTAAACTATCAATAAATTAATTAAATACAATTCCTACAAATAAATACAATTAAATAAACTAACTAAAGTACAAAAAATATAAAAGAACTAAGTTACAAAAAATAAAAAAATATTTACAAACATTAGAAATAAATTACAACAATTTTAAGCTAATTACACCTACTCTAAGCCCCCTAATAAAATAACAAAGACCCCCAAAATAAAAAAATGCCCTACCCTATTCTAAATTACAAAAGTTCAAAGCTCTTTTACCTTACCAGCCCTGAACAGGGCCCTTTGCGGGGCATGCCCCAAAGAATTCAGCTCTTTGGCCTGTAAAAAAAAACATACAATACCCCCCCAACATTACAACCCACCACCCACATACCCCTAATCTAACACAAACACCCCTTAAATAAACCTAACACTAAGCCCCTGAAGATCTTCCTACCTTGTGTTCACCTCACCGGGTTCACCGATCGGTCCAGAAGAGGGTCCGAAGTGTTGATCCAAGCCCAAGCGGGGGGCTGAAGAGTGACGTCCATCCTCGGGCTGAAGTCTGGATCCAAGCGGCGGCTGAAGAAATCCATCATCGGGATGAAGTCTTCTATCAAGCCGCATCTTCAATCTTCTTTATTCCGGAGCGGAGCGGAGCCATCTTCTTCCCAGCGGACGCGGATCCAACCTCTTCAAGCGACGCCTACTAGCTGAATGACGGTTCCTTTAAGGGACGTCATCCAAGATGGCGTCCCTCGAATTCCGATTGGCTGATAGGATTCTATCAGCCAATCAGAATTAAGGTAGGAAAATTCTGATTGGCTGATGGAATCAGCCAATCAGAATCATGTTCAATCCGATTGGCTGATCCGATCAGCCAATCAGATTGAGCTCGCATTCTATTGGCTGATCGGAACAGCCAATAGAATGCGAGCTCATTCTGATTGGCTGATTGGATAAGCCAATCGGATTGAACTTGATTCTGATTGGCTGATTCCATCAGCCAATCAGAATTTTCCTACCTTAATTCTGATTGGCTGATAGAATCCTATCAGCCAATCGGAATTCGAGGGACGCCATCTTGGATGACGTCCCTTAAAGGAACCGTCATTCAGCTAGTAGGCGTCGCTTGAAGAGGTTGGATCCGCGTCCGCTGGGAAGAAGATGGCTCCGCTCCGCTCCGGAATAAAGAAGATTGATGCGGGGGGCTGAAGAGTGACGTCCATCCTCGGGCTGAAGTCTGGATCCAAGCGGCGGCTGAAGAAATCCATCATCGGGATGAAGTCTTCTATCAAGCCGCATCTTCAATCTTCTTTATTCCGGAGCGGAGCGGAGCCATCTTCTTCCCAGCGGACGCGGATCCAACCTCTTCAAGCGACGCCTACTAGCTGAATGACGGTTCCTTTAAGGGACGTCATCCAAGATGGCGTCCCTCGAATTCCGATTGGCTGATAGGATTCTATCAGCCAATCAGAATTAAGGTAGGAAAATTCTGATTGGCTGATGGAATCAGCCAATCAGAATCAAGTTCAATCCGATTGGCTTATCCAATCAGCCAATCAGAATGAGCTCGCATTCTATTGGCTGTTCCGATCAGCCAATAGAATGCGAGCTCAATCTGATTGGCTGATCGGATCAGCCAATCGGATTGAACATGATTCTGATTGGCTGATTCCATCAGCCAATCAGAATTTTCCTACCTTAATTCTGATTGGCTGATAGAATCCTATCAGCCAATCGGAATTCGAGGGACACCATCTTGGATGACGTCCCTTAAAGGAACCGTCATTCGGTTAGTAGGCGTTGCTTGAAGAGGTTGGATCCGCGTCCGCTGGGAAGAAGATGGCTCTGCTCCACTCCGGAAGAAAGAAGATTGAAGATGTGGCTTGATAGAAGACTTCATCCCGATGATGGACTTCCGACTTCATCCCGATGATGGATTTCTTCAGCCGCCATTTGGATCCAGACTTCAGCCCGAGGATGGACGTCACTCTTCAGCCCCCCACTTGGGCTTGGATCAGATCAACACTTCGGACCCTCTTCTGGACCGATCGGTGAACCTGGCAAGGTGAACACAAGGTAGGAAGATCTTCAGGGGCTTAGTATTAGGTTTATTTAAGGGGGGTTTGGGTTAGATTAGGGGTATGTGGGTGGTGGGTTGTAATGTTCGGGGGGGGTATTGTATGTTTTTTTTTTACAGGAAAAAGAGCTGAATTCTTTGGGGCATGCCCCGCAAAGGGCCCTGTTCAGGGCTGGTAAGGTAAAAGAGCTTTGAACTTTTGTAATTTATAATAGGGTAGGGCATTTTTTTATTTTGGGGGTCTTTGTTATTTTATTAGGGGGCTTAGAGTAGGTGTAATTAGTTTAAAATTGTTGTAATTTATTTCTAATGTTTGTAAATATTTTTTTATTTTTTTGTAACTTAGTTCTTTTTTATTTTTTGTACTTTAGTTAGTTTATTTAATTGTATTTATTTGTAGGTATTGTATTTAATTAATGTATTGATAGTGCAGTGTTAGGTTTAATTGTAGATAATTGTAGGTATTTTATTTAATTCATTTATTGAGTGTAGTGTTAGGTTTAATTGTAACTTAGGTTAGGATTTGTTTTACAGGTAATTTTTTAATTATTTTAACTATTTTAGCTATTAAATAGTTCTTAACTATTTAATAGCTATTGTACCTGGTTAAAATAAATACAAAGTTACCTGTAAAATAAATATAAATCCTAAAATAGCTATAATATAATTATAATTTATATTGTATCTATATTAGGGTTTATTTTACAGGTAATTATTTAGCTTTAAATAGGAATAATTTATTTAATAAGAGTTAATTTATTTCATTAGATTTAAATTATATTTTACTTAGGGGGGTGTTAGTGTTAGGGTTAGACTTAGCTTTAAGGGTTAATACATTTATTAGAATAGTGGTGAGCTCCAGTCGGCAGATTAGGGGTTAATGTTTGAAGTTAGGTGTCGCGATGTTAGGGAGGGCAGATTAGGGGTTAATACTATTTATTATAGGGTTATTGAGGTGGGAGTGAGGCGGATTAGGGGTTAATAACTTTATTATAATAGCGGTGCGGTCCGCTCGGCAGATTAGGGGTTAATAAGTGTAGGCAGGTGGAGGCGACGTTGTGGGGGGCAGATTAGGGGTTAATAAATATAATATAGGGGTCAGGGGTGTTAGGGGCAGCAGATTAGGGGTTCATAGGGATAATGTAAGTAGCGGCGGTGTACGGAGCGACAGATTAGTGGTTAATAATAATATGCAGGGGTCAGCGATAGCGGGGGCGGCAGATTAGGGGTTAATAAGTGTAAGGTTAGGGGTGTTTAGACTCGGGGTACATGTTAGAGTGTTAGGCTCAGACGTAGGAAGTGTTTCCCCATAGAAAACAATGGGGCTGCGTTAGGAGCTGAACGCGGCTTTTTTGCAGGTGTTAGGTTTTTTTTCAGCTCAAACAGCCCCATTGTTTTCTATGGGGGAATCGTGCACGAGCACGTTTTTGAAGCTGGCCGCGTCCGTAAGCAACTCTGGTATCGAGAGTTGCAGTGGCGGTAAATATGCCTGTACGCTCCCTTTTTGGAGCCTAACGCAGCCATTCTGTGAACTCTCAATACCAGACGTATTTAAAAGGTGCGGCCAGAAAAAAGCCAGCGTTAACTATGCGGGTCGTTACCGACAAAACTCTAAATCTAGCCGTTAGATCTGGAAGAAATCTGGCTGTGAAAAGAGCCAAATGTCGCCAGCGGCCGCCTTCTTCCGCATTCACATAGTAGCTAAATATATTAATGCACATGTATATACACACTACAGCCTAGATTACAAGTGGAACAAAAAAAATATTATTGTTATTTTGCTTTAATATTACTAAAGTGAAATCAATAAAGCTTCTATTTTTGGACTCCTAATACTAGTCCTAAGTTATTTTTTATCACTAAAGTGATAGTTTAGTGCACACTAACATTTTCATACACATATAAACATACACCTTTGACCCCTTCACAGTTCGTTCCCTTGTCATATATCATATATCTTTAACTCTCCCTCTAAACCTTTTCATATTAAACCAATGTTTTCTTAATTGATCAATTTAATTATAAATTAAAACCTTTATGTCTGAATCATGAAAGTTTAATTTTGACTAGACTGTCCCTTTAAAGAGATATTAAAGTAGAAAAAAGCATTTTTTATTGCACTATTGCTTAGATATAACTGTGTTTTTAACCCCTACAAAGTGATTAAAAACACATAGTTAAAGTCATCTATAGAGAAGCAGTGCATGACTGGGAGAAGGTTTAATACATATGGTGAGCCAGAGGCAAGAGACACATGTGCGCAGGCACTGATCACCAGCTAATTTCAAGTACTTTAGGATATATACATATTATTTTTCAACAAAGGATACCACGTGTACAAAGTAAATTTGAAAATAGAAGTGAAAGTAAAAGTGTCTTATAATGACATCTGCTGTCTGAATCATGCAAGTTTAATTTTGTATGTCCTATCACTTTAACTGCCCCCTTGTAATATGAGCGCAATAAGTGTGCTCATAGTGCTCTTTGCCCTATCATTAAAGGTAAAGGTATCGCTAAAAATGTTTTAGCCATGTTATAAGATCATATTTAACCACTGACAGATTTGCGTTATTCTTTGTGTGAAGTTGTGCAAAAGATAACACCCCCTGCAATATTGATTATGCTCCACTTGTAATCTAGCCCTATGTATAGTATAAAGTGTATTAGAATATTGAGTAGGCCTTAGATTTTGCATTTCCTTTGTAAATAGCATGGCATATATAATGAAATGATTGACATATGTTAATTTAGGGAAATGTGTGATTACCTCAAAATGTGTCCAAATGATGTCAATTAATATTAATGGTTTTATTTTCTATAAAATCACTCAAGATACAAGTTGTCAGTTGGGATATTTGACAATTGTATATTTTTTTATAAAAAAATAAAACATATAAAGAAGATTTAATATTTTGATTCTGAAGATGATGTTGCCATCTGCTTGGAGCTAGATACAGGATATGAAGCCATGTAACAGGCCCTGTATGTGCCTTATGGGTATGCTGCCAGTTAATCTGTGACTTACAAGAATGGATTTAAACCTTTGGTATCCCTAGGGATTCATATGCATACTGGAGGATGGAGCTTAAGGCTGGTGAGCAAACTTTGTTTTGAAAGTTTGTTATATTGATTCTAAAAAAAAAAATTCTCAACAGGGCAGGAAAAATGTGAGTGCACAATGAAACATAACACTAAAGTCTACTCTTATATTACAAACAGGAGCTAAACTTTCTATCTTCATGTCTATAGCCCTCTATAGAGTCTATGGTGCTCATCAACTTGATACAAAGATGGAGAAATTCATAATCCATTCTGCCCTCTTTTCTACCCTAATTTTATTTGCTAGTGGCATAAATGGCATCTTTCCATAACACTTCAACTATTCAAAAGAGTATAAATACTCTAAAGAAGACAAATATTGTAAAATAGACCTTAATGGACTCAACCACAACTATTAGTTACTGATCTATATTATTTTATAGTCTCTTAGCCTAAAGTTCTAGACAAGCTACAGCTGCTAAACCCATGTTCTATCCAGTAATTTACTAGATACTTTGCAATATGGCTTCCCTCCACTGCAGCAGCACTTACAAAGGTTGCACACAAGACATTCTACTTTTAGAATTCTCAGTTTCCTCTGAAAAAGTCAGTAACCTTCTATTTCTGCAAATCCATAGTTCACTTGTCCTTCCATTTTCCTAACAATATCTTTACAATATGCTTCCCTCCTCTGCTTCTTTCTAACAGTGTACACAAAGTTTAGTCCTGTGCCTTCTCTTATATTCTATTGTTTTCTACTCTACATACTCCACTATAATATATATGCATGTATATATATATATATATATATATATATATATATACACACACATATATATATATATATACACACACATATACACACACATATATATATATATATATATATATATATATATACACATATATATATATATATATGCACATATATACAGAGGCAGCGCTATGACCTCTGCTCCTAACCTGTTGCACTCTTCAGCGTTGGCACACACTCTGAGAGAGCAGTCACGTGACTGGTGCAAGGAGACTTCCTCTGTCCAAGCAGTATTCAATAGAAAAAAGATGACTACACACTGAAAAGAAAATCCAATCCAACATCTTAAAAGGTAAAAAATGGAATTTTATTCGGAAAACTTAAAAACGTAGGATCTGTAGCGACCATAAGTGAACACTTAGTGCATAGTTGTACATGTTTCAGGCTCCACCTAGCCCTTGCTCACCAGCTGCATACAAGCATAAGCACATATATATATTTATTGAGAACACTCAGTCCCCATAGACCACAATGTAAAGGCACTTTTCAGTGCCGTAATTTTTCTGACACCCCACACCCGCCAACTTTAAACCCCTAAAACTGCTTTGTGCAGAGTTTTTTTATATTTTTTTTCATATAATACACACTATGCTTAAATTTGTAGGCAATTGGGGGGCATTTATAAAATTAACCAGAGATCTGATCACTCTGGCTAATTTTATAAGCACTAACTCGCTACCACAAGCTAGCGGTAGCAATAACCAGACACTTGTAATGGCTGGTTATTTATCACACGCCCATAAACAAATTTGCCCCTTTTACGGTTGTGTGATAAGTTAGCACTCTACTTGTAATGTGGCCCTCAAAGGGATATGAAACCCAATTTTTTTTTCTTTCATGATTCTGATACAGCATGCAATTTTAAGCAACTTTCTAATTTACTCCTATTATCCTAAGCTTACATTCCTGATTTTTCAAATAAAGATATCAAGAGAAGGAAGAAAAATTGATAATAGCAGTAAATTAGAAAGTTGCTTAAAAATTTAATGTTCAATCTGAATCATGAGAGAAAACATTTGGGTGTAATATCCCTTTAAATAAAAACCTTAAAATAAAATAAGAATGTATTAGTTCAAAAAAAGATTTTTATCCCAGTACCTAAAGCATCAGATTTTCCTTCTGATTTCACTTTAAATTTTAATATAACCATATTTGCCAGCTAGAATTTAAAATTTAATACAGAATTGGACAAGGTAAGAACAGTATCTTCTGTTTACAATGTATTCACATATTCAGTCTCCAATTGTATACCCAGATATTGTTTCACATTGCCTATATATTTTGTTTAAGGTTAAACTGATACGATAAGCTTTATTCAAAAACACACTCTGCATATTTTCAAAAAGAACATGCAGCACAATTTACATGCAAATGGTAGCAGTTTTAAAGTGGCACTTGAAATAAATCAAGCCGTGTTTTCAAGAAGCACTTAAAAATAAATAAATAAACAAGCAAATAAATTGGTCTTTTTTTATTTTCAGGAGGTTAAATTATTTTTTTCTATTTTGAGCATTTTTGTTTTATTTTCAGTATTTATTTGTATGTAATTTAAGCGTCCTGTGTGTAACTAGAGATTTTTAAAAAAATGTAATATTTAATTATAAAAAAAATTAATTAAGGGCCCTGTATGTGCCTAGATACATAAAAAAGAAACATTTAATTGTATTATTATTTATTTATTAAGCAGCAACAGATTCAGCAGCGCTGTCTATGGGTACAAAGATAAAAGTACAACAGTGATACAATACAATATAAGATACCGGACAAAATTAAACAAACATATACAGGGGGAATTAAGGGCACTGTTCCCCTGGTAACATAATCTAGATGGGTAGGAGGGTGAGAAACAGGAGGTGGGGACCGCAAAGGTGATAATGATGTTAGTGTGGAGTTAGAAGAGAGCAACTATTAGGCAAGTGGAATTTATTTGTTACTAATTTGGTAATAGGCTTCACTGAACAATAAGGTCTTTTTGGAGCGTTTAAAGGAGGAGAGGTTAGGGGAACGTCTGACAGCTTGAGGAAGTGCGTTCCAAAGGGTTGGTTTCGAATGAGAGAAGTCCTGTTGTCTAGCATGGGAGGAGATGATGGAAGAAAATACAAGGAGCAGGTCATTGTTGGATCTTAGCGGGCGGGCAGAAATATATTTGTTGATGGGTGAGGACAGGTGGGGGGGGAGTAAGGGCTTTGTAGGCAATGGAGGCTTCTCCATTTGTGCACTGTCGCACGTGAACCCCCAGGGGCCAGAGGAGGGGAAAAAATGAGCCCCCCCCCAAAAAAAATGAGAAAAAAAATTAATTATTAAAAAATATATTTATATTTTATTATAATTTATTTATTTATATTTTCCCCAAGTGTGTGTGATTGATGGATGACTGTGTGAGTGTGATAAAATACACTATGTACCCTGTCAATGTATAGCTGCTGCTGCCTGAGCTGTATTACAATACATTTTACATTAATAACAGGCAGGAGGCAGGAGCTAGGACCGGGTAGACGACTGAGTGCTCAGTGTGCTGACGTGACGTCACAGACACAGACGCACACCACACCATGAGCCTGCTGCTGCCTGAGTCTGTCTAGTGACTCCAGTCTCCACCCCCCACTTGCACGTGCAGTAAAGAGCCCTATATGCTTGCACAGTGATCTCAATGTATTCACTGTGCAGGCGTAGCTCCTCCCCAGCCTCATGCCTATAGAGGCATAATCGCACAGGCTGAACTGTGCGACTGGGTTCAGCATGTGCTCTGTCTCCTCCCCCAGCCTCTGTGATCCTCTCTGATACGCTGGCACTCTGCATGTGATGGCCCCCACGAGGCTCCTCCCCCTCACCTCCTGAAGTGTTTTTGGGCCGTTCAGACTCAGAGCAGGGAAGCTAACTGTCCTGTACAGGGCCATTTTTAAGTGAGGTAAAAGGTATTATTATTAAGGTATTATTATTATTATTATTATTAATAAGGTATTATTCATTATTTTTGCATCTTATATCTTATCTTTTATTTTTTACACATTTTTATTTCCATTTTCCAATATGATGAGAACCCACTTTCCATTGTGAGGAGAGCCTACTTCTCATTGTATGAGTGCCTACTTTTTGTCAGATTAGAGTCTGTTTTTCACTGTGATAAGAGCCATGTCACATTGCATATATAGTGTGTAGGAACACCAATTGATGAAAATGCTTCATTTACCAGGCTGTGATGCTTTAACATATTGTTTACCACGTTATGTATCCTGTAGTTAGGGCTTGTTTTAGTGTTCATGGGAGCCACCATCCCCCCTATCCCCAACCTTATGTTGTAAATAGATTTTGTGGTGTTATGGCCATTTTTTCACTTTGTTACGTTTTTACACTGGTGTCTGTTCCTTCAATACTTTATTTTGGGTTTGTTGATTGTAGACGTGGGCGTTCAAATCCACCTAAAATATTCTGGTCCGTCATGTAGTTTGATCCTACTCACTTCATATAGCCTTTAGTTCACCACTGTTCCCCTTTTATATTAGGGGTATGTGCCTGTTTTAGGTGTCTGTCACTTTGCATCAGGGAGACCCAACCGGGATGTTTACAACGGTTACCACGGTTCCCGGTGACGTCACGCTATGGGTCTGGCATTCCCGCTCCCTTCACTTCCGGTTTTGGCATGGATGGGGCTATGGCGGTTCTCAGAGTACACCGCAGACTCAATAAGGTTGGTACTGTGTATGCCTGGTTATAATATACCACAATAGTATCGTGCTGCATTGCTAACTAAATGATAGGTGATAGTAATTCAACATGCAGTACTATGATAACGATTGCTCTAGCCTCAGCTTAACCCTATACATCACTATGGTAATGGTTGCCAATATATTTTGTATTCTGCATTGCCTCTACATGTGTCCAATTGATGTCATAATGGCTCATTAGTTATTGAGTTGTTTGGTCAGTATACGGTTTTACACTGTGTCACTTTATTCATTCACCTTAGTGCTGATTATCACATATTGTATGATTGATACATGTTATTTTTGATTTTGTTTTGTCACTATTGTTTATATGGCCATGTTTATGTAGTTTCTATGACTACTGTTTGGCTTTTTTTTGTCTCATTTTGGGGGGTGGGGCTATTGATTGATGGTTTGTTTGTTTTATAAATTGCCTGAGTTGTTAATACACTATGTCTGAGGAAGGGGATTTTATATCTCCGAAACGTCACAGTAAAGTGTGTTTTGACATAAGACCAGTGAGTGCCAGTCTCTCTTCTACATATTACTAGCACCCTGGCTGTCTGCAATTCGGAAGTGAGAGTGCTCTCCTGCGCATTCTCTCTCTCTCTCTCTCTCTCTCTATATATATATATATATATATATATGTATATATATATATATATATATATATATATATATATATATATAATTTATATACACACACACACATTAAAATGGGCGGGGCCATCTGAGGGATGGGGCTAGTGCTCCCCCATCTTCAAAAGTCACCAGCCGCCACTGTTTGTAGGTCAGGGTGAGAATTTTGAATTTAATTCTGCTGTGAATGGGGAGCCACTGAAGGGACTCACAGAGATGTGCAGCAAATACAGAGCATCGGGAGTGGTGGATTAGTCTAGCAGAGGCATTTCAGATAGATTGAAGGGGAGAGGTGGGAGAGAGGAAAGCCAAGTAATCGGTTATTACAGTAGTCAAGTCGGGAAATTACTAGGGAGTGGATTAGCTGTTTAGTAGTTTCAGCACTCATAAACGGGAGGAATTTTGGAGATATTGCGTAGGTGGTTGCGACAGGATAAAGACAGCAATTGGATGTGGGATATGAAGGACAGATTGGAGTCAAGTATAACTCCTAGGAAGCAGACTTGGGGTGATGAGGAGATAGTGGTGTTGCCAACAGTGATAGAAAAGTTAGAAAATGGAGTAGAATTAGAGGGGGGATTAGAAGGAGCTCAGTCTTGGACATGTTGATTTTAAGGTGGTGAGAGGCCAATCAGGAAGAAGTGCCAGATAAACAGTCACTGATGTGAGAAAGGACAGAAGGAGAGAGTGCAGGGGTGGATAGGTAGATCTGAGTATCATCAGCATAGAGGTGATAGTTGAAGCCATAGCTACTGATAAGTTTACCCAGTGAGGAAGTATAAATAGAGAAAAGTAGGGGACCCAGAACAGAGCCTTGTGGTGATATTTTGACACACATAGCAATTTAAGAATACATGCAATGAGAACTTTAAGGGTTACTGCCAAAGAACACCCCACTATGTGTTCAGCAACATCTCCTCAATACAGTTATACCACCCATGTATAGGTGTGTCAGGTTGTCTGGGAGCTAAAATCCCTTATTTGGAGGGTGCGCATTCCAGTTTTCCAACTAGAAATTTTCACATCTGGTCATCATGCACCCATGTCCTATTTGGGAAATTTTTGAAGCTGGCCAATGTAATTTACCCCCATCAAACCATATATTTTTGAAAAGAAGACACCCTAGGGTATTTAAAATGTTGGCATATTAACACTTTCCATGCACTAATTCTACCACCAGTCTTTGTCAAACTTTAAGTAGTCATTTGTTTTGTGTTATTTTTCACACACATTGTATTTTAGACATGGATTCTATGTTCCTGTTATCTGTTACTGCCAAAGAACACCTTAATATGTGTACTCTCCTGAGTACAGTGATACCACCCATGTATAGGTGTTGGGTTCTCTGGGGGCTAAAAGGCCTTGTTTTTAGCGTGTGTATTCACATTTTCCAACTTGGAATTTTCACATCTGGTCAACATTCATCCAAGTCCTATTTGGGACATATTTGAAGCTGGCCAATGGAATTTACCCCCATCAAACCATATATTTTGAAAAGTAGACACCCTGTGGTATTTCAAATGCTGGTATTTTAACACTTTCCATGCACTAATTCTACCACCAGTCTTTGTCAAACTTTTGGGTTGTCATTTTTGTGTGTTATTTTTTTACACACAATGTACTTTAGGCATGGATTCTCAGTTCCTGTTAAGAAAGTAGTATCACAAACAAGAAAAATTGTTAATGGAAAGACTAAATTCATTAAGAGTATTATTACCCTGTTGCCAATTGAAAAAAAGGAAAAAGTGAGTAAAACAGGCTAGGAAAATATACTTGTGGGTTCTAAAAGATGTGGGAGGAAAAACTGCACATGCTCTATTCACATTCATCCGGAAAATAAGACTATCACTTCAGATAAGACAGCGTTAATTATTAAGGGTATTAAGTATATTAAGATAAGTGAAAGAGGGGGAGACTCTTTGAGAACTCTGAGACAGAGGGAAACTTACTGGATACACACTCTTGGCGCTTTGGAACTTTGGAACCAGTATGAGCAGGGAAGTTGACCTAGTTGATTTTTTAGAGGAATAGTTCCATAAGATATTTTGTAAATGGGGAGCTATATGCTATTAAAGGAAATAGAAGTATTATGGTGTAAGGACCGATGAATAGATAATGAATAGGTAACCCCTCAATTACCGATGTAGGTCTTCTGATGTCCCACTCCTTTTCTTTATGAGATACATATGCATCCTTTTGAGATATATACAGAAATGAACACTTTTGATGAGATGCACCTTTCAGGAGACTTTTAGTATGGGGTTTTAACTTATATATATATTTTTAACATATTAACCTGTATATCAAAGAGATTACATATATTGTGTATACAAATGTATAAAGATTTGCATATATATTTGTTTGTTGTTTGTGTGCACATTTGCTAATCCCTCATGTGTTATAAATTACACAGAAACAGTAGTGGTTTAGAATTAAGGACCAGAACGTTTGGTTAAGGGGTTAATAAATGGGTTTTTAAATAACAGCAAGAGACAATGTGGTTATGCCTCTGAAGAAATGGAGAGAAGTCCCACAAAACACGTTATTCCATGCCCACATTTTGTGACAATTGATTCCCTCAGCACCAGGACTCTGGGTTGCTGTTGTGTGTGAGAGCAATACCGTGCTGGGAATGGCCACAGACCTATCCAAAGTGGAGTGAGACTGACAGTAGTGAAATATGAATAAAAGCAAACTGCAGGTACACACCACGGAATTGAGACCGGGAATATTCAGGACAGATCATTAGGTACTGTGATAACACAATGGCTTGACCCTCCTTTGTTGTGCTCTTTACAAACCTCATATTTGTTTGAGATTGAAAGGTGAGTGTGATTCTTAAATTGGTTTTATATTATTAAAAATTGTCCTGTGTTTCTTGTGTTCAAATAGATATTTAAACTAAGTTTCACTGTACATGCAGTACATTTCTTACAATTGATAATCTCACCACTCAAAGGGTGGTTTGCCAGGTATCTGTAAGGAGATGCACCTAACCTTAAAAATAAACCTATAGTAGCTGGAGGGTTGTAGGTATATTATACATGTGAATGTATTGGTTATATGTATGTATTATACTGTAAAATACTACATTATGGGCCAGATTACAAGTAGTTGCTGATTAACGCTCCTGCTTGAGTGTTAACTGCACTAGAAGTAAGCTTTTTGCACTTGTTGGGCTGCACTCGTATTATGAGTTGAAAGTAAACTGTTTGTGCGCTAACCTGAAGAGCGATAAAAGCCGAAATTAAAATATTGCGTGTGCGTTCACGTATTACCCTATAGATTTCAATGCAGGAAAAAAACACCCAACTCTCGTGCAAACCTGATCACATATTCTCATGTGTGCTAAGCAAACATGAAAATATGAATTTTTTACATTTGTTCTATCTATACTATAATTGCGTTTGTAATGCGTCCGTCAGTGTCGCCAGTTGTGCACGCATCCTCAAAGGAATGTTGGCTGTGCGGGGCAGCCTAAAGAATGTTGGCTGTAGGTGTAGCCAACAGAATTCACCTGGATGCAGCGAAGCTGCATCCCGGTGGATTCCGAAACCACCCTGCCATTTTTGGAATCCACCGCGATGCAGTGTAAGCATAACAGAATATGTTCTATCTATACTATAATCGTGTTTGTAACGCGTACGTCTGTATCGCCAGTTGCACACGCATCCTCAAAAAAATGTTGGCTGCGCGAGGCAGCCAAAAGAATGTTGGCTGTGCACACAGCCAAAAAAATTCACCTGGATGCAGAAAATGGCAGGGTGGTGAATTAATCCACACCCTGCCATTTTTGGGAATCCACCAGGATGCTGCAAAGGCAAGCAAAGCATTACAAAAAAAAAAAAAAAAACTAACCACCCGCAATAAGTGTTAAAAAAAACTAACCACCCGCAATAAGTGTTAGAAAAAAATCTAACCACCCGCAATAAGTGTTAAAAAAAAAAACCTAACCGCCCGCAATAAGTGTTAAAAAAAAACCTAATTGCCCGCAATAAGTGTTAAAAAAAAACTAACCACACTCAATAAGTATTAAAAAAAAAAACAAATTATAAAAAAAAAAAAAAAAATAACCGTTTGTATGAAGTATTAAGAAAAAAAATTACCACCCGCGCTACATAATAAAATTATTAACCCCTAAATCCGCCAACCCCAACATCGCAAACTACCTAATACATCTATTAACCACTAATCCGCCATTCCCCCAAAAACTAAGATTACATTAAAATAATCTAAAATTACACAAAATAAAAAAGGCTAATATTACAGAACCCCAAGTGTTCCCTAGATGTGGCGATCCTCTGCGGCGGTGGTCCTCAGTGGTGTGGAGGCTCCTCTTCATGCGATCGTCCGCCGCACACTGAATATTGAATGCTAGGTACCCCATATTTATTGGGGTACCTTGCATTCCTATTGGCTGAATTTTTTTAAATCAGCCAATAGGATGAGAGCTACTGAAATCTTATTGGCTGATTTGAACACCCAATAAGATTTCAGTAGCTTTAATCCTATTGGCTCATTTCAAAATTTCAGTCAATAGGAATGCAAGGTACCTCAAATTGATTGCGGTACCTTGCATTCAATCTTCAGTTTACGATGGACTTGGATAAAGAGGAGCCTCCATGCCGCCGAGGACCGCAGACAAGGACCGTCACCATTGAGGACCGCCGCTGAGGATCCAGGCAACGAGAATACAGCTCCACACCTTTGCTCCATGATGCCTTCACTCTAGATGAGGATAGAAGATGATGGAGCTGCCTGGAAGAAGGCCTTCTCCGCCAGACTTCAGGAACAGTGAGCACCTATTTGGAGCTTAGGTTTAGGCTTTTTTATTTTAATTTTTGGGGTGGTTTTTTTTTAGATTAGGGTTTTTTGGCCCAGTTAAAGAGCTGAATGCCCATACAAATGCCCTTTTATGTGCAATGGGTAGTTTATTTTTTTTAGTGTTTTCATTTTGGGGGGTTTGGTGGGTGGGGGGTTTTACTGTTAGGGGGACGTAGTATTTTTTAGAGGTAAAAGGGCTGTTTAACTTAGGGCAATGCCCTACAAAAGGCCCTTTTAAGGGTTATTGGTAGTTTAGTATTAGATTAGGGGGGTTTATTTGGGGGTGTTATTTTATAGGGGAATTAGTTTAGGTTTAATTTTCTTATTTTGGATAGCTTTGTTTATTTTTTCTGTCATTTGACTTTTTTATTTTTTGTACATTTTGGGGGGTGTATTTTTTTTTAAGATTAGTTTTTTTGGTCTAGAAAAAGAGTTGATTGCCCTCTTAAGGGCAGTAAAAGAGCTGAATGCCCTTTTAAGGACAATGCCCATACAAATTCCCCTTTAGGTGCAATGGGTAGTTTAGTTTTTTTAGTGTTAGTTTTTTTTTTATTTTAGGGGGGTTTGTTGGGTGGGGGGTTTTTACTGTTAGGGGGAACTTTATATTTTTAAGAGGTAAAAGAGCTGTTTAACTTAGGGCAATGCCCTACAAAATGCTCTTTTAAAGGCTATTGGTAGTTTAGTATTAGATTAGGAGGTGTTTTTATTTTGGTGGGGGATTTTTTATTTTTATAGGGGAATTAGTTTAGGTTTAAATTTTTTATTTTGGATAGCTTTGTTTATTTTTTCTGTCATTTTACTATTTTATTTTTTGTAAATTTAGCTTGGGGGTTTGTAATTTTTTCAACATAGACTGCCCTCTGGGCAGGCTTATCGCCTAGTTTATTCATAAATACATATTTATACTGATGGTTTTTTTTTTACAAGTTATATCTATACCTATATGATTATATATAGGTATATATATGTAGGACTATCGATTTATAAATACTTAGAACATATTCTGCTGTGTGCAGAACATAGGAATGTGAAATATTTACAGTAAATACACAGTATAACACTTTATTGCATATGAATATTTCTTAAATGTGATTTTACATGTTTTCGTCTACTTAACTGCAAATGGTTCCAATGCACGTCTATATATATATGTATATATACAGTATGTGTGTGTGCATGTGAATTTATGTGTTTTTGTGTGTATATATGTCTGTAAATACATATATACACATATAAATACATATATAGACACACACACATATACTGTATATAAAGTTCAAGAGTCAAAGTTCAAGAGTACTGGCTCTATGAATAATCACTGTGTATATAGACAATGGCGAAATAGATGCACTAAAAAAAGAAAAATGGCCAAGGCCCAATATTTCTGTAAAAATCTGAACAATAACATATCAAACCCTAGAAAGTTTTGGAAAGTCATAAATAACTTACAAACTTCCCCAATTCACTCCCAACCCTCCACTGTCAAAGTGAACAACCAAACCCTGCAACTTCCCTTAGAAGTAGCAAATGCCTTTAACAATTATTTTTTTGGATGTTCCACCACCCTGATTGCCAAACTAATAAATGACACACATCCTGAAACTACAAATGTCAATCAAACCCCACTAAATTTGCAAACACCCAATATAGAGAAGTTCAATTTTAGACTTTTACCTATCAATATCATTATGAAACACCTTAAAAATCTAAAAATGTAAAACCAGTCCGGAACTAATCAAATTCCAGAAATGCTTCTGAAGCTCAGTGCGCCGGCAATTGCTAAACCTGTCACAACCCTAATTAACAAATCCTTGGTGTCTGGATACATACCCAAACTTTGGAAGACTGCAAGAGTAGTGCCTATCCATAAAAGTGGTGACATTACCTTGGTTTCTAACTATCGCCCAATATCATTGCTCCCAGTATTGTCAAAAATCTTAGAAAACTGCGTGCATACATAACTATGTGAGTATTACCAACAATCTAACTATATGACCCCTGATCAGTCAGGTTTTTGCCCGAATCACTCCACTACAACTGCCTTCCTAAAAGTTTGCAACGACATTCAAATTGGAATGGAACAAGGAGACTTAACTGGAGCTCTTTTTCTTGATTTTGCAAAAGTCTTTGACACAGTTGACCACAAAAACATTCTACTACACAAACTAAAGAAATCAAGTATTGGTGATCGTTCGCTAACCTCGTTTCAATCATATGTATCGGATCGATCACAATATGTCTCCATTTCTGACAGTGACTCCCTCCCTCTCCCAGTCACGTGTGGTGTTCCCCAAGGTTCCATTCTCGGCCCCCTACTATTCACATTTATCAACTATCTGCCTAATGTCTGCAAATCCTCAACTGTACACATGTATGCAGACGACACAGTAATCTATGCAAGCAAATACGATCTACCGCAACTTGAGGCTGTTCTCCAAGACCAGTTCACAGAGGTAGAAAAGTGGATCACAAAAAACAAACTATTCCTAAACACTGACAAAACTGTCACAATGATCTTTGGAACAATTCATAAATTATACAAATTACTAAATTCCCATCTATACATCAAAGCAAAATCAAATAGCACACTGACCGCAGTCCACTCTTTTAAATACTTGGGTATTTTGTTTGACCCCAATCTATCTTTTGGCCTCCACATAGAAAAACTTGCATCTAAACTTTATCCAAAGCTAGTTGCCCTGTACAGAAACAAATCCTGCCTAAGCCATACAGTAAAGGAAACGATTGTACAGCAAATGCTGATGCCAATCATGGATTATGGGGATGTAATATATGCACCAGCACCACAAACCCACCTTAATAAACTTAATATATTATATAATTCATTCTGTCGCTTTGTGCTATAATGTAACTACAGGACCCACCATTGTGACATGTTAAAAGAACTAAACTGGCTGTCACTGGAATCCAGATGCACCCTCCATCTTTCCAGCCTTGTGTTTAAGAGCTTTTCTGGGTAGCTCCCACCCTACCTGAGCAGAATGCTCTCCCTGGCTGTTCCCACCTCCTATAACCTCCGATCCAGTAACTGCACTTTATTTAGTCTGCCTCAATACAAAAAAAAGCAGCTCGATCCTGCTTCTCCTACAGAGCACCGAAAATATGGAACAACCTCCCGCACACTTTCAAATCTTCCCCAAGCCTAAAATCCTTTAAGAGATCCCTTTCTACATATCTCAAAACAGAATGCACCTGTCATGGTTGATTATATATTTCCTACATGTTCTATGTTAATTTTTGTATATATTGTCTATTAATATTCGGCTAGATAATGAATTTTGGGTTATGGGTGAAAAAGCAGCGTTATGGCTCTTTTTCACTAATGCCGCTATAACGAGTCTTGTAGGTACAGCAGTACCACACACCTTTTTTGCTGTAACGCAACGTAACTACCGCAGCTTTCAAAAAGTCATTTTTCAATGGGACTTCTACAACGCCGGTATTACAAGGTTTCCTGGAAGGCTTAAAAGTGAGCGGTACAGCCTATACCATCAAGATCCATACTGTAAACTGAAAGTCGGTAGTTATGGGTTTTGCGCTACAAAGCTGTAGCATAAAACTCATAACTAAAGTGTTACAAAGTACACTAACACCTATAAACTACCTATTAACCCCTAAACTGAGGCCTTCCTGCATTGCAAACAATAAAATAAAATTATTAACCCCTAATCTGCTGCTCCGGACATCGCCGCCACTATAATAAACACATTAACCCCTAAACCGCCGTACTCCCGCATCGCAAACACTAGTTAAATATTATTAACCACTAATCTGCTGTCCCTAACATCGCTGCAACTTACATTACTGTTATTAACCCCTAATCTGCTGCCCACAAAATCGCCGCCACTATACTAAAGTTATAAACCCCTAAACGTAATCCTAAGTGTAACCCTAACCCTAACATCCCCTAACTTTAATGTAATTAAAATAAATCTAAATACAAATTACAATTAATACCTAAATAATTCCAATTTAAATAAACCCTAAGCTAGCTACAATATAACTAATAGTTTCATTGTAGCTAGCTTAGGTTTCATTTTTATTTCACAGATAAGTGTGTATTTATTTTAACTAGGTAGACTAGTTAGTAAATAGTTATTAACTATTTACTTAAAAACAAACAAAAAACACAGCGCTGAAAAGGCAACCAGGAATCAAACAGTATAGAATATATATATAATGCTTAATATATAAGAAGAAGCACAAATGGATATTAGTAGATAACACTATTAGCCTTTAAAAATGTGTGTATAAAAAATATATCGGCTAGATTTAGAGTTTTGTCGGTAACGACCTGCGTAGCTAACGCGTGCTTTTTTTCCCCGCACCTTTTAAATACCGCTGGTATTGAGAGTTCACAGAATGGCTGCGTTAGGCTCCAAAAAAGGAGCGTAGAGCATAATTTACCATAACTGCAACTCTCAATACCAGCGGTGCTTACGGACGCGGCCAGCTTAAAAAAACGTGCTCGTGCACGATTCCCCCATAGGAAACAATGGGGCAGTTTGAGCTGAAAAAAAGCAGCGTTCAGCTCCTAACGCAGCCCCATTGTTTCCTATGGGGAAACAGTTTCTAAGTCTGCACCTAACACCCTAACATGAACCCCGAGTATTAACACCCCTAACCTTACATTTATTAACCCCTAATATTCCGCCCCCGCTATCGCTGACACCTGCATATTTTTTTTAACCCCTAATCTGCCGCTCAGTACACCGCCGCAATCTACGTTATCCCTATGTACCCCTAAACTGCTGCCCCTAACACCGCCGACCCCTATATAATATTTATTAACCCCTAATCTGCCGACCGGACCTCACCGCTACTCTAATAAAGTTATTAACCCCTAAAGCTAAGTCTAACCCTAACACCAACACCCCCCTAAGTTAAATATAATTTAAATCTAACGAAATAAATTAACTCTTATTAAATAAATTAATCCTATTTAAAGCTAAATACTTAGCTGTAAAATAAACCCTAATATAGCTACAATATAAATTATAATTATATTGTAGCTATTTTAGGATTTATATTTATTTTACAGGCAACTTTGTATTTATTTTAACTAGGTACAATAGCTATTAAATAGTTAATAACTATTTAATAGCTACCTAGTTCAAATAATTACAAAATTACCTGTAAAATAAATCCTAACCTAAGTTACAAATAAACCTAACACTACACTATTAATAAATTAATTAACTAAACTACCTACAATTATCTACAATTAAACCTAACACTACACTATCAATAAATTAATTACATACAAATACCTACAAATAAATACAATTACATAAACTAACTAAAGTACAAAAAATAAAAATAGAACTAAGTTACAAAAAATAAAAAAAGAACTAAGTTACAAAAAATAAAAAAATATTTACAAACATTATAAAAATATTACATCAATTTTAAGCTAATTACACCTACTCTAAGCCCCCTAATAAAATAACAAAGCCCCCCAATATAAAAAATGCCCTACCCTATTCTAAAATACAAATAGAAAAGCTCTTTTACCTTACCAGCCCTTAAAAGGGCCTTTTGCGGGGCATGCCCCAAAGAATTCTGCTCTTTTGCCTGTAAAAAAACATACAATACCCCCCCAACATTACAACCCACCACCCACATACCCCTAATCTAACCCAAACCCCCCTTAAATAAACCTAACACTAAGCCCCTAAGATCTTCTTACCTTGTCTTCACCACTCCGGGTATCACCGATTGGTCCAGGCTCCGAAGTCTTCATCCAAGCCCAAGCGGGGGCTGAAGATGTCCATGATCCGGCTGAAGTCTTCATCCTATCCGGGCAGAAGAGGAGATCCGGATCGGTAGACATCTTCATCCAAGCGGCATCTTCTATCTTCTTCCATCCGACAACGAACTGCTCCATCTTCAAGACCTCCGGCGCGGATCCATCCTCTTCTTCCGGCGTCCTAACACAGAATGAAGGTTCCTTTAAGGGACGTCATCCAAGATGGCGTCCCTCAAATTCCGATTGGCTGATAGGATTCTATCAGCCAATCGGAATTGCGGTAGGAAAATTCTGATTGGCTGATGGAATCAGCCAATCAGATTCAAGTTCAATCCGATTGGCTGATCCAATCAGTCAATCACATTGAGCTCTCATTCTATTGGATGATCGGAACAGGGGCTTAGAGTAGGTGTAATTAGCTTAAAATTGTTGTAATATTTTTATAATGTTTGTAAATATTTTTTTATTTTTTGTAACTTAGTTCTTTTTTTATTTTTTGTACTTTAGTTAGTTTATGTAATTGTATTTATTTGTAGGTATTTGTATGTAATTAATTTATTGATAGTGTAGTGTTAGGTTTAATTGTAGATAATTGTAGGTAGTTTAGTTAATTAATTTATTGATAGTGTAGTGTTAGGTTTAATTGTAACTTAGGTTAGGATTTATTTTACAGGTAATTTTGTAATTATTTTAACTAGGTATTTATTAAATTGTTATTAACTATTTAATAGCTATTGTACCTGATTAAAATAAATACAAAGTTACCTGTAAAATAAATATTAATCCTAAAATAGCTACAATATAATTATAATTTATATTGTAGCTATATTAGGATTTATTTTACAGGTAAGTATTTAGCTTTAAATAGGAATAATTTATTTAATAAGAGTTAATTTATTTTGTTAGATTTAAATTATATTTAACTTAGGGGGGTGTTAGTGTTAGGGTTAGACTTAGCTTTAGGGGTTAATACATTTATTATAGTGTTGGCGAGGTCCGGTCAGCAGATTAGGGGTTAATACTTGAAGTTAGGTGTTGGTGATGTTATGGAGGGCAGATTAGGGGGTTAATACTATTTATTATAGGGTTTTTGAGGCGGGAGTGAGGCAGATTAGGGGTTAACAACTTTATTATAGTAGCGGTGAGGTCCGATCGGCAGATTAGGGGTTAATAAGTGTAGGTAGGTGGCAGCGACATTTGTATGACAGATTAGGGGTTAATAAATATAATATAGGGGTCGGCGGTGTTAGGGGCAGCAGATTAGGGGTACATAGGGATAATGTAGGTGGCGGCGGGGTGCAGTCGGCAGATTAGGGGTTAAAAAATTTTAATCGAGTGGCGGCGATGTGGGGGGACCTCGGTTTAGGGGTGCATAGGTAGTTTATGGGTGTTAGTGTACTTTAGAGCACAGTAGTTAAGAGCTTTATGAACCGGCGTTAGCCCAGAAAGCTCTTAACTCCTGGCTTTTTGCTGCGGCTGGAGTTTTGTCGTTAGATTTCTAACGCTCACTTCAGCCAAGACTCTAAATACCGGCATTAGAAAGATCCCATTGAAAAGATAGGATACGCAATTGACGTAAGGGGATCTGCGGTATGGAAAAGTCGCGGCTGGAAAGTGAGCGTTAGAACCTTACCTACACGACTCTAAATACCAGCGGTAGCCCAAAACCAGCGTTAGGAGCCTCTAATGCTTGTTTTGACGGCTAACGCCAAACTCTAAGTCTAGGCGTTAATGTATTAAAAAATGTCCATGAATTAGAATAGGACAGAGTCATAGGGGCCTATTTATCAAGCCGTCAACCGCAAATACGCTGGAATTCCGCAGCGTAATTGTGGCGAGCCTGATTCCCCTTATTTATCAAACCCTACAGACCGGCAAAAGTAAAATTTTGTGACGTAACATACGAACAAATTTCTACCAGGTACGCTCGGCACTATTCTGGCCCAGCGTGCCTGGTTTTCAATCCTGCAGGCGGCAGATGCCATTGGAATCAATGGTAGTCTGAAAGCAGTGAAAGCACATGTTCGCTGCTGTCCGATATCCCATTGATTCCTATTGGAGAATAAAGTTACATTTACACCTAACACCCCGAGTCTAAACACCCCTAATCTGCCGCCCCCGACACCGCCGCCACCTACATTATACTTATTGACCCCTAAGCTGCCACCCCCAACACCGCCGCCACCTACATTATGTTATTAAACCCTAATCTACCCCCCCCAATACCGCCGCCACCTACATTATGTTATTAACCCCTAATCTGCCGCCCCAACGTCACCGCCGCTATATTAAATTTATTAACCCCTAAACCTAAGACTAATCCTAACACCCCCTAACTTAAATCAATATAAATAAAATTACTATCATTAACTAAATTATTCCTATTTAAAAATAAATACTTACCTATAAAATAAATCTTAAGATAGCTACAATATAACTAATAGTTACATTGTATCTAGCTTAGGGTTTATTTTTATTTTACAGGCAAGTTTGTATTTATTTTAACTAGGTAGAATAGTTATTAAATAGTTATTAACTATTTACTAACTACCTAGCTAAAATTAATACAAAAGTACCTATAAAATAAAACCTAACCTAAGTTGCAATAACACCTAACCTAACCCTACAATTAAATACAATTAAATAAATTACATACAATTAACTAAATTATATACAATTATCTAAAGTACAAAAACCCCCCACTAAATTACAGAAAATAATAAACAAATTACAGATATTGAAACTAATTACACCTATCTAATAGCCCTATCAAAATAAAAAAGCCCCCCAAAATAAAAAACCCTAGCCTAAACTAAACTACCAATAGCCCTTAAAAGGGCCTTTTGTGGGGGATTGCCCAAAAATAATCAACTCTTTTACCTGTAAAAAAAATGCAAACAACTCCCCCAACAGTAAAACCCACCACCCACACAACCAACCCCCCAAAAAATACTAACTAAAAAAACCTAAGCTCCCCATTGCCCTGAAAAGGTCATTTGGATGGGCATTGCCCTTAAAAGGGCAGTTAGCTCTTTTGCAGGCCCAAAGCCCTAACCTAAAAATAAAACCCACCCAATACACCCTTAAAAAAACTAACACTAACCCCCTGAAGATCGACTTACCGGGAGACGTCTTCATCCAAGCCAGGCAGAAGTGGTCCTCCAGAAGGGCAGAAGTCTTCATCCAAGTCGGGCAGAAGTGGTCCTCCAGACGGCAGAAGTCTTCATCCCGACAGCATCTTCTATCTTCATCCATCCGGATTTGTTTATTATTTTCTGTAATTTAGTGGGGGGGGGGGGTTTATACCTTATATAATTGTATATAATTTAGTTAATTGAATGTAATTTATTTAATTGTATTTAATTGTAGGGTTAGGTTAGGTGTTATTGTAACTTAGGTTAGGTTTTATTTTATAGGTACTTTTGTATTTAATAATACAAAATAACTATTTAGTAACTATTCTACCTAGTTAAAATAAATACAAACTTGCCTGTAAAATAACAATATAGGTAAGTATTTAGTTTTTAAATAGGAATTATTTAGTTAATGATAGTAATTTTATTTATATTTATTTAAATTAGATTTAAGTTAGGGGGTGTTAGGGTTAGACTTTGAAGGTTGCGGCGGTGTGGGGGAGCAGATTAGGGGTTAATAACATAATGTAGGTGGCGGCGGTGTAGGGGGCGGCAGATTATGGGTTAATAAGTATAATGTAGGTGGCGGTGGGCTCCGGGAGCAGCAGTTTAGGGGTTAATAACTTTATTTAGTCGCGGCGGGGTCCGGGAGTGGCGATATAGGGGTAAAACAGTGTAGTATAGTGTGGGTGTTTAGTGACAGTATACCAATAAAGCTGGGAAAAAGCAGAAGAGCAGCGAGATTTATGACTGTTAACTGCTCAATGCCCCGTACTTGGTGCGCGGCTTTTTGACAACTTTTATGGTAACTTTGAAGAATGTATTCAGGTCCGTGACAGCGATGTTAGGCATCTTAGGCAAGCGTATTGGTGCCGGCGAATGCAAGTAAGTTGGGTTGATAAATAGGGGCCATAGTCACCAATGTGGTATAATGCTTTAAGGAAAGCTCCAATTCTGAGATAATGATATCCAAAAAGAACTTGCTAGTAGATATGTCTGATCAATTGCAGTATTTTCCAATAACAATATTATCCAATGGACTTATCCCTGTGTGCTGCTTGAATTAGGAAACAAGTTGCTGCTGTTTCATCAAACGGAACAAACTCTGGGGAAAAAACACAAGTGCAACCCAGATTCAAGGAAGTGAAACAAAATTTATTAAAACAGTGTGCTATATTGCACATACAAGATTGCAGGTAAAAACAGTCACATCAGAGATATCCTGGCCATAAACAGCTTCACTGACAGCTCAGGATCCACTGCAAGTCCAGTCTTTCAAAAGTCAAATCTTTGCAGGTGTAAACAGCTGATTGCTTCCAGGACCAGTAATGTATGCAGATCCTGAAATCTTTCAGCTTAAAACTCTTTATTATTAACTATTTACTAGCTACCTAGCTAAAATAAATACACATTTAAAGATAAAATAAAACCTAACCTGAGTTACACTAACACCTAACCTTACACTACAATTAAATAAATTACATAAAATAAATACAATTAACTAAATTACAAAAAAAAACTAAATTACACAAAAATAAAAAAGAAATTATCAAATATTTAAACTAATTACACCTAATCTAATAGCCCTATCAAAATAAAAAAGCCCCCACAAAATAAAAAAAAAATCTTGCCGAACCTAAACTACCAATAGCCCTTAAAAGGGCCTTTTGCGGGGCCTTGTCCCAAAGAAATCAGCTCTTTTTAGAGAAAAAAGGGTGGGTTCAATGGCACTACCGTGTAATGTGATGCACTATGGCTGTACCCTCATGGTATTAAATAGCTTGTATGCTAGGTTACAACTAGGGTCAGTGGTGCTGTGTATTGAATCAATAATTAGACACAAAAGAAACATGGGAAGAATCCCATTCTAGAATACACTTGTAGCACTCATTATAGGCATAGGAATGTAGATAATATTCAAACTTAGAAATGATCAACAAAGGAAAACTCAAGGTCTCAGGTCTAGATAAAACATAACTTTTATTAGGAACACATAAAAATAGGAGTTTTAAAATAAAGGGATGTGCAACTTAAAAACAATGCTCACACTAGGGTGATATAGTACCTATCTATCAAAAATTGTAGTTCCAGAGGTTCAAATGCATATGTATTATATGTGAACCTTAATGGATCTCTAAATCCCTTTGATCCAAATCACATATAGATTGCACTGAGTAGGCAATAGTAACACTTGTGAACCTCGTGGATTAAAGAGAGTCTATGTACTATTGGTACAGGTACCTAATATCAATACGAATAGTTCATGTTAAGAAAGTATTTATAGATCAGTATACAGATCGGGCATACCCAGGTATCCACAAGGTAATAATGGTTGGAGTGTTGGCTGTGTACTTGAGTATCACATTGTAATGTGTTGGTGCATACTTAGATATGCCAATGTTACTTGGCCGTAGGGTGGTTATGTAGATACTAATAACTGTATATTGGGAATATTTTCAAATCCCTAGATAATACCCCTGTTACCAGGTTTTACTATGTAATTACTGGAACACTTGTTAATTCCTAGCGGTCTGGCACATGCATATAGTACTATACCTAAGGTGTTTCCACAACTTTTAAATGCAATGCAGGGTTAGTACAATCCTGAGTTGTTGCATAAGTGTGATAAGTACAGATTTTGCAGGACCTACATAAGCATAAGTTGAACTCCTAAGGATATAGTGGTGGTTTATGAACTAGATTGTCCTCCACTGAGCAGTCCTAATCGAGTTTAAGCACAAATATATGACGTTACAATAACATACTCTCTGTATATAAGCGTGGTCAATTCGTGTTGTTATAATGTAACTTTAGTGTTTGAGATTCACTGTAAATTTGAAGTAGCAATAACACTACAGCTTTAAAAATTCTCTTAAGTGCTTTATTTAACTGCAAAGTTGGGACAACTTAATTTTGTATTCAAATGGTAACTGCATGTACATCAGGGGTTAATGCTTAGTTTCGCCGGTTGACCGCCAGACCCAGATTGATGTGAGTCAGCGTATTAACAAGTTCAGATAATATCCCTTCACCTACCCTTGTGGTATAAGGTTATTAGTATATCATTTTGGTATCATTGAATCATAGCATATCAGTATGACAGGTAATAGGGATAAGTAGTACGCTCCCCATATATAGTTAACTTAGTAACCGTAAGTACAGTCCACCTTGTGTTGTCATATATATATATATACACCCAAAAGTAATCCTCAACTGATCTGGGATACCATCTGAGGTATCCGAAATTTAAGAACTAAGGCTAAATAATCCTAGATAGAGCAAGACCTAACAAACACAGGAGCTCCCTGACTCCTCACCAGTACCCTAACATGTTTCGCCGTTCTCACGGCTTTCTCAAAGGGGGATGTGTGCGCGCGTCGCGCTTGGATTGGCTTTTTATGTGCAAGGAAGCTGGGAGTACCCTCCCCCATCTGTGATGTCAGATGGTCATATGACTTGAAGCCGATAATAGTCCTGAACAGGTACTACGATCTTGCAAATATATAGATTATATTTGAATTGCATAAAATACAAGTGCTTATGAGGATGTGATTGTAAGTTTAATATTTATTCATGTTAATAAATTGTTTTACCCTCATATTTGTATCAATGATGCATATGTGTGTGCATCTTACAGCCATACATGAGCGATGACTAAATAAACTTGACAAGCTATACTTGTTCATAGTAGTGACGTGACGTATTGGAGGGTGCCTGTGGGTGTATTACTACATCAAAGCTAGATGTAGATATAAATATATAGAGTGATGTGTGTGAAAGGATTTGTGAATCACATTATAATTAATAGCAAACACCCATGTGAATTGGGGAAATGGTGCTCATGGAATATGTAATTATCCTATAAGCTTCGAGTTTCTCAAAACTCATAAAGTTAATACGTGATTGTAAGTGTGCTAGTATAGCCTGACCAAGTAAGGTTAAGCCCTAGCTGATTGTGTGAAGTGTAAAAATGTATGATTACACTTTTTGAAAAGATTTTTAAGGAAACTTAGTGAATATATATCAAAAAAGTTATTTAATTACACTTTAGGATAAAATTTAGAAGAAACTTAGTGAATATATAACAAAGATGACAGTGCACCGCTAGTGCAAACTAGGTGATGTGCTGGAAAGGTTTCTGATTTGTGTGCCAGTTAGCTTGTCATTCTTAGAAGTGAATATTTATTTCCTCATGTGTGTACTTATTCTTTTGAAATATTTTTTGATGATTTATGGTCCTCTCATTTAAAGGGCCATTATCTACACTTGATGTATTTATGCATGAACTTCAGCTTAATATTGATACTATGCTCTTACTTAATCTTAATATTTCTGAATTCACATATTGAATAATGTTTGTTATTTGATATATTGTAATTGATTCATAAAATCCTCATGCGTTCGCATATAATCCTCATGCTCTCTGTTTGGCGTCATTTGACCTATTGTTCATATATAGTGAACAAAATTATTGTATTCGTTTAACCCATGCGGATGAATAGAATTGAGCAGGAAGATCCATCTTGTTTCTGCTCTGAGGAGTGCCTTTTCTTGGTTTCCTCCTCTAATTCCCAGGGTCACTTTCTGTAGTCCAAAACACTGTAAATCTGATTGTTTGGATTTGTGTACTTGTAGAAAATGTCTGGCAACTGAGGTGATGGGTTTGTCTGCATCTTTGTCTTTTTGGGCATTTTTGATGTTCCTCAGGTGTTCTTGTAATCTGGTTCTGAGCTTTCTGGTGGTCATACCCACATAGAATAAATTACATTTACATGTCAGAGCATAGATGACTCCCTCTGTATGGCAGTTGATATGTGCATTAATTTTATGTATCTTGCCAAATCTGTCAGTTATTGTGTTTGTTTTTTTCACGAAACTGCAAGTACTGCAAGTACCACATCTGAAAGTGCCCTGCTTTAGTTTTGTTTTTGTTCTTTCTCCAGAGAAATGGCTCGGGCTGATCATATCTTTGAGATTTCTTGCCCTTTTGAATCCTACAGCTAGCTTATCATCCAGTATGTTTTTCAAAATAGGATCAGCTTTCAGGATGTGCCAATTATCTTGCAGGATTTTAATCACTTTTTTGGTTTGAGGGTTATGAGTGGTGATGAATCTAACTGTTTCAACAGATTTGCTGTTAGTTTTTTTGTTCAATAATTCTTGTCGAGGGGTATGTCTTGCTCTGTACTCTGCCTTTTTTAAGGATCTCTTACTATAACCACGCTGTACTAATCTCTCTTTAATTCTTTGGCTCTACATTTGTAGTTTTCCTCGCTAGAGCAGTTGCGTTTGATTCGCAAAAACTCTCCTGTGGGTAGCGATTTGGTGGTGCTTGGAGCATGGGCACTGGTGTGGTGGAGAATGCTGTTAGTTGCCGTGGGTTTTCTGTACAGGTCGGTATTGATAGTTCCTTCCTGGTTTATGTTAATTTTTAGATCCAAAAATGTAATTTCAGTCTGGCTTGTTTCATATGTCAGTTTGATATTGACATTGTTGGTATTCAGGATACGCATGAATTTATCCAGATCCGACTTATTGCCCTCCCATAGGAAGAGGACGTTGTCTATGTACCGCAGCCACATTGGTATATGTGACATATAGCTGGAATTCTGATCTGAAAATACTGTGTTTTGTTCCCACCATCCTAAGAACAAGTTAGCATATGTGGGTGCACATGATGTGCCCATCCCTGTGCCTCTGACTTGCAGATAAAATCCATGATTGAACGTGAAGTAATTATGATGAAGAACAAAGCTTAACAGGTTAAGAATAAATTCATCATGAGAGAGGTCTTCACTTGATCCCATATTTAGAAAACTCTTGATTGCTTTTAGTCCTAGATCATGATTAATGCTTGTATAAAGCGATTCAACATCGGCTGTTACTAACCAAGTGTTGGGTTTCACATGCAGGTGTTCAAGATGTTTTAGTACATCCGGTGTATCTTGGACTGTCATGTTCTGTCTCAGGATATCATGTGAGAGCCTCATTGTCTGGAACAGTTGCTTTAAAGGAAGATTAGTAGAAGCCATACTGATTGAAAATGAAAACAAATTTATTTAAACAACAAAATACTTTGTTTAAGCAAATACTTGCAGAATATTTAAATATGCTACTCAGGTATGTTAAGACCACATACAGCAGGAGTGAAAATAAAGAAAACTAGTAAGCTGAGATGCAGATTCAAAAAGGAAAGTCTTTCTCTTGGTAATAACTGAAATGTAAGATTTGCACAAGGCAGAAAACAACTTGTAAACAGGTAGCAGGTTTAAAGGTAAAGTCTTTCTCCTTGTAATTGCTGAGTGCAGGAATTGCACAATGCAGGAAACAACTTGCAAACTGGTAACAGGTTTAAAGGTAAAGTCTCTCTCCTTGTAATTGCTGAGTGCAGGAATTGCACAATGCAGGAAACAACTTGCAAACTGGTAACAGGTTTAAAGGTAAAGTCTCTCTCCTTGAAATTGCTGAGTGCAGGAATTGCACAATGCAGGAAACAACTTGCAAACTGGTAACAGGTTTAAAGGTAAAGTCTCTCTCCTTGAAATTGCTGAGTGCAGGAATTGCACAATGCAGGAAACAACTTGCAAACTGGTAACAGGTTTAAAGGTAAAGTCTCTCTCCTTGTAATTGCTGAGTGCAGGAAATGCTTAAAGCAGGAAACAAACTTGTAGATTGGTAACAGGTTTAATTGCTGAAGGCAGGAAACATCTTGAAGATTGGTAACAGGTTTAAAGGTAAAGGCTTTCTCCTGGTAATACCTTGTAAACAGGTGCAAAGGTGAAATCTTTCTCCAAAGAAGTACAGGAAACAGGTTCTGACTTGACAAAACAGATCCAATGTGAAGACCCTAATGCAGACTAAAAGCCATCCTTAAATAGGGAGGTTTTGCACAGGGTTGGTTCTGATTAATTCCAGAATTGAGAACACCTGTGTGTTGCACAGGTGTAATAACAAGTAAGGCAAATAGTTATTTATCAGATCTTTTAAGATCCATGCTATTGTTGGAACTGGCTGTGGCTCAACATGTAAGCAAACAGAAATAGCAACCACAGAGCCACAGGTTCAAATCCCTATACAGCCCTTCTTAGCAGAATGCCTCCCAGACCTTTTCTTTTTCTTTTTAGTCTGGAGGCTTGGTTCATGACAGATGCCCCCTCCAAAGAGCGCACTCTGGGCGCTCAAAGCCTGATCAAACATCTGAAGGTGGGATTTACAAACAAGTGTTCCATTTGAAGCCCTAATACAATCAGATGGAATTGATTCTTCGCTTGGAACAGCTGCCTGAGATTGGGGACCCTTAGAAGATATCCCTGTAGGCATAACAAGAGCTGAAAAACCAAGACAGTTTTGATTTAGAGGTTCCTGATTATACCCAGCAGCTTGCAATGGACTGGCTGATGGGCAGAGTACCTCCGGGTAGGAAAAGACCTCTCCTTCAGAGTCAAGGAATTTGTTATCTGGGTCATATCTGCCTGATGGGTAGAGTACCTCCGGGTAAAGTATGACCTCTCCTTCAGAGTCCAGGAATTCATTTTCTGTGCCATTTATATCCAATTCAACCATCTCATCCAATTCTTTCTCAGTCAATGAGTAGCTGGGTGAAGGTGGTGCAAGGAGGTGTGGATCTTTAGAATTGGCAGAGTCTGATTTAGCTGGAAGGTTTGTCACTTTTATGTCTGATGAGTGACATTTGTTAGCTGGATCTCCAGCCAGGGCAGAAACAAGGTAATGTGCAGGATTTCCAGGAGGTATTTTTGCAGAGTTCCCCAATGTGGTTGATGCAGAAACAGATGCAGTGGTATGGGTAATGGATGTAGTTGGAGTTGTACTCCCAATGACCATCTGTTTCAAATCAGGTACAATTTCTTGAAGCGTGTTAGAAACGGTTGTTTGTAGAATTGATGTATTCTCAGTAGCTGGATCCTCTCCAGGAGTATCTTTAAGTTTGCTAGTGGAAGAATAATTTGTTCCCTTAACATCAGAGTCCATTTTAAACTTGGCTATATCTCGACTTGATCCTCTAGGGGGTCTTACTGGACACCCTGTGATGTGGTGACCAGTTCCCCCACAATAGAAACAGAGGTTAAGCTGTCTTCGCCGAATTTTCTCCTCTTCTGTTAAGGGTTCTTTAAAACCTTTCCTTGTTTGGGAGGTAACTTTAGACAAGGTTTCGGTTGGGAGAGATAACATTTCCACCAGCTCCATAAAGTTAATGAGTATGTCCTTAATAAACTTTAACACTGAATCCAATATAGCAATAATCCCAGAGGGCTCTCTTTTAGGGTCTTCACATTCTGTCATGTTCTGTCTCAGGATATCATGTGAGAGCCTCATTGTCTGGAACAGTTGCTTTAAAGGAAGATTAGTAGAAGCCATACTGATTGAAAATGAAAACAAATTTATTTAAACAACAAAATACTTTGTTTAAGCAAATACTTGCAGAATATTTAAATATGCTACTCAGGTATGTTAAGACCACATACAGCAGGAGTGAAAATAAAGAAAACTAGTAAGCTGAGATGCAGATTCAAAAAGGAAAGTCTTTCTCTTGGTAATAACTGAAATGTAAGATTTGCACAAGGCAGAAAACAACTTGTAAACAGGTAGCAGGTTTAAAGGTAAAGTCTTTCTCCTTGTAATTGCTGAGTGCAGGAATTGCACAATGCAGGAAACAACTTGCAAACTGGTAACAGGTTTAAAGGTAAAGTCTCTCTCCTTGTAATTGCTGAGTGCAGGAATTGCACAATGCAGGAAACAACTTGCAAACTGGTAACAGGTTTAAAGGTAAAGTCTCTCTCCTTGAAATTGCTGAGTGCAGGAATTGCACAATGCAGGAAACAACTTGCAAACTGGTAACAGGTTTAAAGGTAAAGTCTCTCTCCTTGAAATTGCTGAGTGCAGGAATTGCACAATGCAGGAAACAACTTGCAAACTGGTAACAGGTTTAAAGGTAAAGTCTCTCTCCTTGTAATTGCTGAGTGCAGGAAATGCTTAAAGCAGGAAACAAACTTGTAGATTGGTAACAGGTTTAATTGCTGAAGGCAGGAAACATCTTGAAGATTGGTAACAGGTTTAAAGGTAAAGGCTTTCTCCTGGTAATACCTTGTAAACAGGTGCAAAGGTGAAATCTTTCTCCAAAGAAGTACAGGAAACAGGTTCTGACTTGACAAAACAGATCCAATGTGAAGACCCTAATGCAGACTAAAAGCCATCCTTAAATAGGGAGGTTTTGCACAGGGTTGGTTCTGATTAATTCCAGAATTGAGAACACCTGTGTGTTGCACAGGTGTAATAACAAGTAAGGCAAATAGTTATTTATCAGATCTTTTAAGATCCATGCTATTGTTGGAACTGGCTGTGGCTCAACATGTAAGCAAACAGAAATAGCAACCACAGAGCCACAGGTTCAAATCCCTATACAGCCCTTCTTAGCAGAATGCCTCCCAGACCTTTTCTTTTTCTTTTTAGTCTGGAGGCTTGGTTCATGACATGGACGTATGATGGTAGTTGTGATAGGTATTCTCTCAACCTATAGTCTACGTATTTGCTTGCTTTTTCAGTAATACAGTTGATTCCTGAGACTATAGGGCAGCCAGGTGGATGAGTTTGGTTCTTATGTATTTTTGGGATCAAGTAGAATGTTAGATGTTAAAATAAAATAAAGAATAAATCTCAATTCATGCCCAAGATCAGTAACAATCATTATCTGGAAGTATTTAATAACATGGTATGTAAACAAATAGTTGATCTAAACAACCATCAAACACAACATAATCTCTCATTCAAAGAACAACAAGCACTATCTGAACTACAAACATGGAAGGATGTAATAATAAGAAATTCAGATAAAGGTGGGAATGTGGTTATATGGCCAGTTGAATTATACCTAATGGAAGCAGAAAAACAACTAAGAGATACTAAGTGTTATAAAAAGCTCCATTTTAATCCAACTCAAGTATACCTGGAAAAGTACACAACAATGATTGAAACCGCCAGATATAACTGCATTATCAGCCCGAAAGAATACAAATTCCTTAAAGTGGAAAACCCAACAACAGCAACATTCTACTTGATCCCAAAAATACATAAGAACCAAACTCATCCACCTGGCCGCCCTATAGTCTCAGGAATCAACTGTATTACTGAAAAAGCAAGCAAATACGTAGACTATAGGTTGAGAGAATACCTATCACAACTACCATCATACGTCCACGATACACCGGATGTACTAAAACATCTTGAACACCTGCATGTGAAACCCAACACTTGGTTAGTAACAGCCGATGTTGAATCACTTTATACAAGCATTAATCATGATCTAGGACTAAAAGCAATCAAGAGTTTTCTAAATATGGGATCAAGTGAAGACCTCTCTCATGATGAATTTATTCTTAACCTGTTAAGCTTTGTTCTTCATCATAATTACTTCACGTTCAATCATGGATTTTATCTGCAAGTCAGAGGCACAGCGATGGGCACATCATGTGCACCCACATATGCTAACTTGTTCTTAGGATGGTGGGAACAAAACACAGTATTTTCAGATCAGAATTCCAGCTATATTGCACATATACCAATGTGGCTGCGGTACACAGACGACGTCCTCTTCCTATGGGAGGGCAATAAGTCGGATCTGGATAAATTCATGCGTATCCTGAATACCAACAATGTCAATATCAAACTGACATATGAAACAAGCCAGACTGAAATTACATTTTTGGATCTAAAAATTAACATAAACCAGGAAGGAACTATCAATACCGACCTGTACAGAAAACCCACAGCAACTAACAGCATTCTCCACCACACCAGTGCCCATGCTCCAAGCACCACCAAATCGCTACCCACAGGAGAGTTTTTGCGAATCAAACGCAACTGCTCTAGCGAGGAAAACTACAAATGTAGAGCCAAAGAATTAAAAGAGAGATTAGTACAGCGTGGTTATAGTAAGAGATCCTTAAAAAAGGCAGAGTACAGAGCAAGACATACCCCTCGACAAGAATTATTGAACAAAAAAACTAACAGCAAATCTGTTGAAACAGTTAGATTCATCACCACTCATAACCCTCAAACCAAAAAAGTGATTAAAATCCTTCAAGATAATTGGCACATCCTGAAAGCTGATCCTATTTTGAAAAACATACTGGATGATAAGCTAGCTGTAGGATTCAAAAGGGCAAGAAATCTCAAAGATATGATCAGCCCGAGCCATTTCTCTGGAGAAAGAACAAAAACAAAACTAAAGCAGGGCACTTTCAGATGTGGTACTTGCAGTACTTGCAGTTTCGTGAAAAAAACAAACACAATAACTGACAGATTTGGCAAGATACATAAAATTAATGCACATATCAACTGCCATACAGAGGGAGTCATCTATGCTCTGACATGTAAATGTAATTTATTCTATGTGGGTATGACCACCAGAAAGCTCAGAACCAGATTACAAGAACACCTGAGGAACATCAAAAATGCCCAAAAAGACAAAGATGCAGACAAACCCATCACCTCAGTTGCCAGACATTTTCTACAAGTACACAAATCCAAACAATCAGATTTACAGTGTTTTGGACTACAGAAAGTGACCCTGGGAATTAGAGGAGGAAACCAAGAAAAGGCACTCCTCAGAGCAGAAACAAGATGGATCTTCCTGCTCAATTCTGTTCATCCGCATGGGTTAAACGAATACAATAATTTTGTTCACTATATATGAACAATAGGTCAAATGACGCCAAACAGAGAGCATGAGGATTAAATGCGAAAGCATGAGGATTTTATGAATCAATTACAATATATCAAATAACAAACATTATTCAATATGTGAATTCAGAAATATTAAGATTAAGTAAGAGCATAGTATCAATATTAAGCTGAAGTTCATGCATAAATACATCAAGTGTAGATAATGGCCCTTTAAATGAGAGGACCATAAATCATCAAAAAATATTTCAAAAGAATAAGTACACACATGAGGAAATAAATATTCACTTCTAAGAATGACAAGCTAACTGGCACACAAATCAGAAACCTTTCCAGCACATCACCTAGTTTGCACTAGCGGCGCACTGTCATCTTTGTTATATATTCACTAAGTTTCTTCTAAATTTTATCCTAAAGTGTAATTAAATAACTTTTTTGATATATATTCACTAAGTTTCCTTAAAAATCTTTTCAAAAAGTGTAATCATACATTTTTACACTTCACACAATCAGCTAGGGCTTAACCTTACTTGGTCAGGCTATACTAGCACACTTACAATCACGTATTAACTTTATGAGTTTTGAGAAACTCGAACCTTATAGGATAATCACATATTCCATGAGCACCATTTCCCCAATTCACATGGGTGTTTGCTATTAATTATAATGTGATTCACAAATCCTTTCACACACACCACTCTATATATTTATATCTACATCTAGCTTTGATGTAGTAATACACCCACAGGCACCCTCCAATACGTCACGTCACTACTATGAACAAGTATAGCTTGTCAAGTTTATTTAGTCATCGCTCATGTATGGCTGTAAGATGCACACACATATGCATCATTGATACAAATATGAGGGTAAAACAATTTATTGACATGAATAAATATTAAACTTACAATCACATCCTC
Organism: Bombina bombina; assembly: GCF_027579735.1. Lineage (NCBI taxonomy): Eukaryota > Metazoa > Chordata > Amphibia > Anura > Bombinatoridae > Bombina > Bombina bombina. The sequence continues at coordinate 1,059,568,003 of NC_069502.1, read as the reverse complement.
ATAAGCACTTGTATTTTATGCAATTCAAATATAATCTATATATTTGCAAGATCGTAGTACCTGTTCAGGACTATTATCGGCTTCAAGTCATATGACCATCTGACATCACAGATGGGGGAGGGTACTCCCAGCTTCCTTGCACATAAAAAGCCAATCCAAGCGCGACGCGCGCACACCCCCCCCTTTGAGAAAGCCGTGAGAACGGCGAAACATGTTAGGGTACTGGTGAGGAGTCAGGAAGCTCCTGTGTTTGTTAGGGCTTGCTCTATCTAGGATTATTTAGCCTTAGTTCTTAAATTTCGGATACCTCAGATGGTATCCCAGATCAGTTGAGGATTACTTTTGGGTGTATATATATATATATGACAACACAAGGTGGACTGTACTTACGGTTACTAAGTTAACTATATATGGGGAGCGTACTACTTATCCCTATTACCTGTCATACTGATATGCTATGATTCAATGATACCAGAATGATATACTAATAAACTTATACCACAAGGGTAGGTGAAGGGATATTATCTGAACTTGTTAATACGCTGACTCACATCAATCTGGGTCTGGCGGTCAACCGGCGAAACTAAGCATTAACCCCTGATGTACATGCAGTTACCATTTGAATACAAAATTAAGTTGTCCCAACTTTGCAGTTAAATAAAGCACTTAAGAGAATTTTTAAAGCTGTAGTGTTATTGCTACTTCAAATCTACAGTGAATCTCAAACACTAAAGTTACATTATAACAACACGAATTGACCACGCTTATATACAGAGAGTATGTTATTGTAACGTCATATATTTGTGCTTAAACTCGATTAGGACTGCTCAGTGGAGGACAATCTAGTTCATAAACCACCACTATATCCTTAGGAGTTCAACTTATGCTTATGTAGGTCCTGCAAAATCTGTACTTATCACACTTATGCAACAACTCAGGATTGTACTAACCCTGCATAGCATTTAAAAGCTGTGGAAACACCTTAGGTATAGTACTATATGCATGTGCCAGACCGCTAGGAATTAACAAGTGTTCCAGTAATTACATAGTAAAACCTGGTAACAGGGGTATTATCTAGGGATTTGAAAATATTCCCAATATACAGTTATTAGTATCTACATAACCACCCTACGGCCAAGTAACATTGGCATATCTAAGTATGCACCAACACATTACAATGTGATACTCAAGTACACAGCCAACACTCCAACCATTATTACCTTGTGGATACCTGGGTATGCCCGATCTGTATACTGATCTATAAATACTTTCTTAACATGAACTATTCGTATTGATATTAGGTACCTGTACCAATAGTACATAGACTCTCTTTAATCCACGAGGTTCACAAGTGTTACTATTGCCTACTCAGTGCAATCTATATGTGATTTGGATCAAAGGGATTTAGAGATCCATTAAGGTTCACATATAATACATATGCATTTGAACCTCTGGAACTACAATTTTTGATAGATAGGTACTATATCACCCTAGTGTGAGCATTGTTTTTAAGTTGCACATCCCTTTATTTTAAAACTCCTATTTTTATGTGTTCCTAATAAAAGTTATGTTTTATCTAGACCTGAGACCTTGAGTTTTCCTTTGTTGATCATTTCTAAGTTTGAATATTATCTACATTCCTATGCCTATAATGAGTGCTACAAGTGTATTCTAGAATGGGATTCTTCCCATGTTTCTTTTGTGTCAAATCAGCTCTTTTACCTGTAAAAAAAAATACAAACAACCCCCCAACAGTAAAACTTACCACCCACACAACCAAACCCCCCAAATTAAATCCTATCTAAAAAAACCTAAGCTCCCTATTGCCCTGAAAACTTCATTTGGATGGGCATTGCCTTTAAAAGGGCATTTAGCTCTTTTTCAGCCCAAACCCTAAGCTAAAAATAAAACCCACCCAATAAACCCTTAAAAAAAACTAACACTAAGCCCCAAAGATCCACTTACAGTTTTTGAAAACCAGACATCCTTAACGTAGTGGCAGAAGTCCTTAGCGAAGCCGGCAGATGTCTTCATCCAAGCCGGCACAAGTCTTCATCCAGACAGCATCTTCTATCTTCATCCATACAGCCAATAGTATTGAGCTCACATTCTATTGGCTGTTCCAATCAGCCAATAGAATGCGAGCTCAATCCTATTGGCTGATTGCATCAGCCACGAGGATTTTTTCACCTTTAATTCTGATTGGCTGATAGAATTCTATCAGCCAATCGGAATTCAAGAGACACCATCTTGGATGACGTCCCTTAAAGGAACCTTCATTTTTCGTTAGCCGTCGTCAGAAGAGGATGCTCCGCGCCGGATGTCTTGAAGATGGAGCCGATCCGCGCCGGATGTATGAAGACTTCTGCAGGCTTGGATGAAGACTTCGGCCCGCTTGGATGAAGACTTTTGCTGCTTCATTGATGATGGATGTCCGGTCTTCAAAAACTGTAAGTGGATCTTCGGGGGGTTAGTGTTAGTTTTTTAAGGGTTTATTGGGTGGGTTTTATTTTTAGCTTAGGGTTTGGGCTGAAAAAGAGCTGAATGCCCTTTTAAGGGCAATGCCCATCCAAATGCCCTTTTCAGGGCAATGGAGAGCTTAGGTTTTTTTAGATAGGATTTAATTTGGGGGGTTTGGTTGTGTGGGTGGTGGGTTTTACTGTTGGGGGTTGTTTGTATTTTTTTTTACAGGTAAAAGAGCTGATTTCTTTGGGGTAATGCCCCGCAAAAGGCCCTTTTTAGGGCTACTGGTAGTTTAGTTTAGGCTGGGGGGGGTTTGTTGTTTTTTGGGGGGGCTTTTTTATTTTGATAGGGCTATTAGATTAGTTGTAATTAGTTTAAATATTTGATCATTTCTTTTTTATTTTGTGTAATTTAGTGTTTGTTTTTTTGTTGTAATGTAGTTAATTGTATTTAATTAATGTAATTTATTTAATTGTAGTGTAAGGTTAGGTGTTAGTGTAACTCAGGTTAGGTTTTATTTCACAGGTAAATTTGTATTTATTTTAACTAGGTAGTTAGTAAATAGTTAATAACTATTTACTAACTAGTCTACCTAGTTAAAATAAATACACACTTAGCTGTGAAATAAAAATAAAACCTAAGATAGCTACAATGTAACTATCAGTTACATTGTAGCTAGCTTAGGGTTTATTTTATAGGTAAGTATTTAGTTTTAAATAGGAATTATTTAGGTATTAATTGTAATTTTTATTTAGATTTATTTTAATTATGTTCAAGTTCCTGGGTGTTAGGGTTATAGACTTAGGGTTAGGTTTAGTGGTTAATAACTTTAGTATAGTGGCAGCGACGTTGGGGGCGGAAGATTAGGGGTTAATAAGTGTAGGTAGGTAGCAACGACATTAGGGCAGCAGATTAGGAGTTAATAGTGTAGGTAGCGGCGTTGTTGGGGTCGGCAGATTAGGGGTTAATAATTGCAGGTAGGTGTCAGCGATGTCGGGGGTGGCAGATTAGGGGTGTTTAGACTTGGGGTTTATGTTAGGGTGTTAGGTTTAAACATAAAAAAATTTCCCCATAGGAATCAATGAGGATGCGTTATGGAGCTTTACGCTCCTTTATTGCAGGTGATAGGCTTTTTTTTAGCCGGCTCTCCCCATTGATGTCTATGGGGAAATCATGTACGAGCACGTAAAATCAGCTCACAGCAGCGCTGGTATTTGGGTGCGGTATAGAGCTCAATTTTGCTCAACGCTGACTTATTGCCTTCTAACACCGGGAGCAGCACTATAGGGAGGTGAGCGGTGACAATAACTTGCAAGTTTATACTGATCCGCTCATAACGCAAAACTCGTAATCTAGCCGATAGTTTTTGTATTTTATTGTACCAATGCAATATTTTGTGCACCCAGGACATACTTAAAAATGAGAGAAATCTCAATGTATCCTTCCTGATAAAATATTTTATAAATAAAATAAATAAATATATATATATATATATATATATATATATATATATATATATATACTGTATATACAGTGGGGCAAATAAGTATTTAGTCAGCCACCAATTGTGCAAGTTCTCCCACTTAAGAAGATGAGAGAGGCCTGTAATTTACATCATAGGTATACCTCAACTATGAGAGACAAAATGTGGAACAAATCCAGACAGACAATCACATTGTCTGATTTGGAAAGACTTTATTTGCAAATTATGGTGGAAAATAAGTATTTGGTCAATATCAAAAGTTAATCTCAATACTTTGTTATATATTCTTTGTTGGCAATGACAGAGGTCAAACATTTTCTGTAAGTCTTCACAAGGTTGTCACACACTGTTGCTGGTATGTTGGTCCATTCCTGCATGCAGATCTCCTCTAGAGCAGTGATGTTTTGGGGCTGTCGCTGGGCAACACAGACTTTCAACTCCCTCCAAAGGTTTTCTATGGGGTTGAGATCTGGAGATTGGCTAGGCCACTCCAGGACCTTGAAATGCTTCTTACGAAGCCACTCCTTCGTTGCCCGGGCAGTGTGTTTGGGATCATTGTCATGCTGAAAGACCCAGCCACGTTTCTTTTCAATGCCCTTGCTGATGGAAGGAGGTTTGCAATCAAAATCTCACGATACATAGCCCCATTCATTCTTTCATGTACACGGATCAGTCGTCCTGTTCCCTTTGCAGAGAAACAGCCCCAAAGCATGATGTTGCCACCCCCATGCTTCACAGTAGGTATGGTGTACTTTGGTTGCAACTCAGCATTCTCTCTCCTCCAAACACGGCGAGTTGTGCTTCTACCAAACAGTTCTACTTTGGTTTCATCTGACCATATGACATTCTCCCAATCCGCTTCTGGATCATCCAAATGCTCTCTAGCATACTTCAGACGGGCCCAGAAATTGTACTGGCTTAAGCAGGGGGACACGTCTGGCACTGCAGGATCTGAGTCCCTGGCGGCGTAGTGTGTTACTGATGGTAGCCTTTGTAACGTTGGTCCCAGCTCTCTGCAGGTCATTCACTAGGTCCCCTTGTGTGGTTCTGGATTGTTTGCTCACCGTTCTTGTGATCATTTTGACCCCACGGGGTGAGATCTTGCGTGGAGCCCTAGATCGAGGGAGATTATCAGTGGTCTTGTATGTCTTCCATTTTTTAATTATTGCTCCCACAGTTTATTTCCTCACACCAAGCTGCTTGCCTATTGCAGATTCAATCTTCCCAGCCTGGTGCAGGTCTACAATTTTGTTTCTGGTGTCCTTCGACAGCTCTTTGGTCTTCACCATAGTGGAGTTTGGAGTGTGACTGTTTGAGGTTGTGGACAGGTGTCTTTTATACTCATAACAAGTTCAAACAGGTGCCATTAATACAGGTAATGAGTAGAGGACAGAGGAGCCTCTTAAAGAAGAAGATACAGGTCTGTGAGAGCCAGAAATCTTGCTTCTTTGTAGGTGACCAAATACTTATTTTCCACCATAATATGCAAATAAATTATTTCCATATCAGACAATGTGATTGTCTGTATTTGTTTCCACATTTTGTCTCTCATAGTTGAGGTATACCTATGATGAAAATTACAGGCCTCTCTCATCTTCTTAAGTGGGAGAACTTGCACAATTGGTGGCTGACTAAATACTTTTTCCCCCCACTGTATACATACAGTACATACTTAGACATGCATATGAATGTATTTCTGTGTTAAATCAATTTGTCTGCCTGAGATCTCATATATTTGAAGCCTTATAACATTTTTGGGCAATATTTTTTTTTAGATAGTGTTGTCATGAGTGTAAATAAATTTTGTAATATTTTTGATGTTTTTTGTGCCACTTTTTAGTTTTGCCAAACAGTTAACCAGAGCTCTGAAGTTGTGGTAATCATTCTAGAGCAAATTGCGGTTGCGCTCAAGTGATGCTGTTTACTTTTCAACCAATCAGCAAGCGCTATCCAGGGTTCTAAACCAAAAATCGGCCGGCTCGTAAGCTTACATTCCTGCTTTTTCAAATAAAGATACCAAGGGAACAAAGAAAAATTGATAATAGGAGTAAATTAGAAAGTTGCTCAAAATTGCATGTCCTATCTGAATTGCGTAAGAAAAAAATTGGGTTCAGTATTCCTTTAGGTATTGGTCTTTGAATAAACCATGAGAAATAATATGAAGAATTTGTATAAATAATTAGACACATAAGATAAGGAAAGCTCTCCATACAAGCTTAAGCCATTTTATTGGGTTGTGGGTTCAATTTGACTGTTATTTCATATACAAAAATAAACATAAATGAATAATTGCCCATACATTTTAAACTCTGCAGCCAGAATAACAAGTCATTGAAAACATATTAAGGGGAAGCAATTTTACTATCACTTTCATGATTGAATTTCCCAGGTTTTGCATATATGAGCAAGGACATAAATCATTGACTTAATTTGAATTCGAATATAAGAAAATTCATATAAGTTGCTGACACAAATCATTACTCATAAATATGTTAAAGACTAATACAATTTAAAAATGTGTATTTAGCTTATAAAAGATCTAAGTTCACAATGTTTGGATACTTAGATCATAGTATGCTCATGCAATAAAAATAGGTTTACCTTCAATTCATATAAAAAATATGGCAGTAGTTCCTAGTGTTACTAGAGAAAAGCTGACAATGCAATTGGATAACATGACCAAGGATGAGAAGATTTCCTTGAATATTCCTTGTTGATACCTCTGGAAATATTTCCTCATTAGACAGCAAATTTTGGTGACGTTTTTAAGGGATTAGTTGAGGGCCATTTATCTTTATCAATGGGGAAGACTCTATATTAGTCATCTGCTGTAATGCTACAGCACAGTAAATTTATCTCTCCTAGTATACTTAGTATATTAATTCCCCTGATATTCACCACCTCATATATAGATATTTTTTTTATTTTGTTTAATCAAAAATACTTCCAGTAAAAATATCAGTGATTCAACAAGGTATGTTACTGTGCACTGGCAAATTCAGCATATCTAGGTATGCTCTGTGCTAATACGTTTGCTGCACCAGCATTTACAACAGTGTGTTTGCTCAGAGAGTCAGTGGTGCCTTGTATCATGTAAGCAAAGACCCAAATACCTTTATACAACAGGTTGCTTAAAATGCAGGTACACATAGCATATCTAGATATACTCTACTTCACATGCACAGTAAAATATCTCACAGAAGAGTGACAGCATTTGCTAGGAGAATTCTGCTAATACTGGTGTATTATTTCCCTCATTTAGGACTAGATAACCACTGGTGTGCTAACTGATGCACTCAAGAGAGGGCAACTGAATTTAGCTTGCGCCTGGGGAGGGCAGGGGTTTACTGTTACGAGATACAAAAAATGTTGCACAAAAACCATCAAAATACATTTAAAAGTAAAGCTATACTCATAACAACTCTGTCTAATAAAAAAATATAAAAAAAATGCAATAAAAAGTTATAACGGCTCAAAGATATGAGGTCTCAGGTGTTAGAAATACATACATTGGGGGATATTTATTAAAGGGTCAACTGAAAATACGCTGGAATTCTGTATCGTAATTGTCTTGAGATTGATCCGCCGTAGTTATCAAAGCGTCAAGATCGACAAATGTTAAAATTTGTGACTTAACATATGATCCCGCAATCTCAATCTGACACAGATCTATGGGAGTTGAAAACCTGTGGAATTCGAGCGGAATCGTGTTCATTCGCCCTCCTATTCGACACTATTTGAAGCTCTCACAAAGTTATCAAAAATTCTACAGTTAGGCTCACGTCTTTTCCGACTCAGTGTACCTGGTTTTAAATCCGCCACCCTTCAGGTCACAGATGCCTCAGAACTCAATGGGAGTCGGAAAACACTTATGCTGCAAGAGAATGAAGAATATTACATAATAAAAGTAAATTAGAAACTTTATTAAAATTGTATACCCTTTCTAAATTAAACAATATTATTGCCACACATTTGGTGCACTAGTAGATATAGGGATAAAAATGAAAAATACATTACTACTGATGGATTATGCTACAACTTTGTCTCTCCTTACAAAGCAAGGGGACAATATTATTTTTACATATTTTGTGCAAAGTTTTGCCCCAAACTTGTCGCACTAATAGATATAGAGATAAAAATGAAATAAATAAATACACAACATAATATAGCTAACTTCCTTTTTATTTGTTGGAAAAGCCTATGTGCACCATGTTTAAGCCATGTAATACAAATCTCGCTCTCCACTTCACGCCATATTTGACTCAACACTTTTCGCACCAATTATGACGCAAACTCCTAAATAACCCACATACTAGTGAATTTTTCTACCACTTTTGATTGGAATATGCATAATCACATGATCTATGACATCAGACTATCTGATTCAAATATACATTATAAACTATCACTAACAAATCAAATTGCTCAATACTTATGTCATTGATCACTCATTAGAACTTGAAAGTGCCATTTGTTACATTGTGTATTATACTTAAAGTATGTATATGTGAAATTAGTATTAAAGATAAATATTGATGCTGACATTAGGACACGCAGTGTAATATTTTAGACAAGGAATTTAAAATTCGAATTGATGTTTGATTCAATATAATCTTAAGCTCATAGCTCAAAGGGATAGCCCACCTATCCCTTTGTCATGATTCAGATACAGCAGAAATTAAAATCACCTTTTTACTGTCATGCTATTTTCAGTGTATTTCTTCCTTCTCTTGAATTTCTTTTTCAGTAAGAAATGTCATCTTATATGCTAGTCCATTTTAAAAGGGGTGTTTTTTAAAAATAGATTGCAATCAGGAGGGGTTTGACAAGTGCAGAGAGAAACCTGGCCCAGCTCTTAAAGGGACAGGAAACCCCAAAATATTCTTTCATGATTTGGATAGAACATACAATTTTAAACAACTTTTCAATTTACTTCTATTCTCAAATTTGCTTCATTCTCTTGTTTTTCTTTGCTGAATGAACAGCATTGCACTACTAGCAGCTAGCTGAACACATCTATTTAGCCAATCACAAGATACAAATGTGTGCAGGCACTAATTAGCAGCTAGCTCCCACTAGTGCAACTTAAATGTTTACTTTCCTGTCCCTTTAAAATAGCCATTGATTGCAAATAAAGACATATAATACTCTGATTACATGTTATTTTCGCAATTATTCCTGCTCAAACTAATAATACATTTACAATATATACATATAGTGGTATAAATAAACACAGAGATATGACAGACAACATTGTTTAGAACAAAAAAAGGATCTTAGAGACATGTAAATAAATATCCTCAAAATATCACCTATCCTCAAAAAAACCTTCCCTTGATCCAACCTCCCCATCCAACTACCACCCTATTTCCGTCCTCCTTCTTGCCTTAAAGCTTCTCAAAAAACTAGTATATGCACGCCTATCCCATTTCCTTACATTAAACTCCCTCCATGACCCACTGCAATCTGGATTTCGTACCCATCACTCCACAAAGACAGCAATCGCTAAGGTTACCAATGACCTACTTACAGCAAAATCAAAAGGCCACTTCTCTCTGCTTATCCTCCTTGATCTGTCCACAGCCTTTGACTCCAAAACCTCCAATCCTTCTGCATCTGTGACACAGCCCTTTTGTGGTTCTCTTCCTACCTGTCAAATTGTACCTTTAGTGTAGCCTTTTCTGGGACCTCCTCTGCCCCGTCACCATTTTCTGTCGGGGTACCGCAAGGCTTTGTCCTCGGTCCCCTTCTCTTCTCAATCTACACGTCATCATTAGGTTCCCTAATAAAGTCCCACTTTATGCTGACGACAACCAAATCTACTTCTCCACACCAGACCTATCTCCTTCCTTGCTAACCCGTGTCACTAACTGTCTTGCTCACATCTCTTCCTGGATATCCTCTCACTACCTCAAGCTAAATCTCTCAAAAACTGAGCTCCTTATTTTCCCCCCTTCTTCCAAAATTTCCACCCCCAATGTCTTGGGGTCACATTTGACTCAGATCTTTCTTTCACTCCTCACATTCCATCCTTGGCTAAAGCCTATTGTTTCCACCTTAAAAACATCTATAAAATTAGACATTTCCTTACAGAAGACACAAATAAGATTTAAATTCACTCTCTCATTCTTTCCCGCCTCGATTACTGCAACTCTGTCCTCTCTGGTCTCCCCAGCTGCCGCCTAGCTCCTTTACAATCAATAATGAATACCTCTGCCAGACTCATCTTCCTTACACGTCGCTATTCATCTGCTGCTCCTCTCTGCTAATCCCTTCACTGGCTTCCTCTTGCACAAAATTCTCACTCTGACATACAAAGCCCTCAACTGCACTGTTCCCCCCTATATCTCAGACCTTGTCTCCAGATACTCTCCCTCCCATCCCCTTCGCTCTGCTCATGACCGCCTACTCTCCTCCTCTCTTGTTACCTCATAACACTCCCGTTTACAGGACTTCTCCAGACTGGCTCCCATCTTGTGGAACTCTCTGCCTCACTCCACGAGACTCTCCCCTAGTTTTGAAAGCTTCCAGCACTCCCTAAAGACTCTACTGTTCAGGGATGCATACAACCTACACTAACCTTACTTAATACCAGTTCCTCTCCTCCATTGCTATCCCCTGAACCCCCATAGCATGTATTCCTAAGAGTCCAGCTGTTTGTAGATCACCTTCTTAAGAGCTGACTACAACAGTGCGACTCTTGGCAGGGCCCTCTACCCATTTGATCCCTATAATTGTTTTATTGTACTCTGCCTTTGTTCATAGCGCTGTGGAATCTGCTCTACAAATAACCGATAATAATGTAAATATGTTTGCAAAATGTTTCTGACATCACACACACACACACACACACACACACACACACATATATATATATATATATATATATATATATATATATGTGTGTGTGTGTGTGTTTGTGTGTGTGTATATATACATACTAAAATATGTATGTCCAATAGTCCAATATTAAAAAGAATTAGAATAATTCACTCTCCACTTTGCACCATATATGTCGCTACTTGCTATATTCGCATTTAGAAGCAGGAAGGCTAGAGAGGAGCACCAAAGAAAAGGCAAGATCTAATAGAAATGTTCGTTATAATGATAAATATAGGTTGAACTGAACCAAAATTGTGGATATGACAATGTATTGATGCGTACAAATTGCAATTAATAAAATTCAATTAAGATATAAGTGCAAATTATAGTTCGTAAAATTCAGTTGTAGTTAATAAAATTTAATACGTTTTACATAAATATACATGGATCCATGATTACAGTTAAAAATGGATTAAAACAAATAACGAAATATATGTATCTTACAGATTAAAACAAGTATCAAAATATATGAGCCTCACAGGTAAATTTAAAGCGTATTAGCACTGACAGTGTCAACTCCAAAATCGAATAGCCAGTGTAGAAAGTGATCATAAAATATAAATAGGTGTATGAAAAAGCCGTTAGTCCAACTTAAATTGTTGTTCTGATGCTGTGACAGTTCTCCTCATCTGTTATCCATAGTGTGGGTGTAGATTGAAGGTGAAAAACACAAAGTGAAAAACAAAATGTAAAAAAGTATAAAAATTGGGTATAAAAATGGGAATAAAAAACAATCCAAAAAAACAACTAGTGTGTACACAAACTAGTGAAGTATCAACAAGGGGGTGTTGGTGATCACATAAAAAGCAGATTAAACATACAAAATTATATATAAAAAATGTAAAAAAATTAGTTTATACAATACAAAAAGATAAGTGTTCCTCAGTTAGATAGATCCAATCAATAAATAGTGTGATGCAAAAATAAAGCTGGAAAGTCCTCAAAACCTGTGGACAAAGAACAGTAACATAGCATAATACTGTTAAAATACTTGACAAATAAAAGGAATGTAGCTCACCATATATTGCCAACGCGTTTCGGCCCACTGATAGGGCCTTTCTCAAGACTATATTCGCATTTAGTCCTGCTCAGAAAAAGAATACATTTACACTATATACAATAATGTGCTAAAGAGAAATGTGCTTGTTCGTCGACAGTAATGAAATGGTATAAATAAAGTTGGGAAAAACCTGAATAGCTGCGACATCGATGAATGTTAGTTAACACCAGTCCGATGCTCTTCGCACCGTACTTGATGCGCGTGTTTTTGATTTTTTTTTATAAATAAGGAGATCTTATTTAGATCCACGGCCGCGATGTTTGGCGAGCGTATTGACGCCCGCAAATGAAACATAGTTGACGCTTTGATAAATATCCCCCATAGACATGTCTAAATATGTATATGTATATATATATATATATATATATATATATATATATATACGCACACACTGCAACTTTAATAAAGGTATTAACCCCTATCCTGCTGCTCCTGGAGCCCACCTCAACTAAATAAAGTTATTAACCCCTATACTGCCGCTCCCAGAGCCTTCTGCAACTAAATAAATGTATTAACCCCTAAACCCCTGGCATCCCACATCACTACCACTTACTAAACATATTAACCCCTAAACCGTCAGCCCCCCACATCGCCATAAGCTAAATTAAGCTATTAACCCCTAAACCTAACAACCCGCTAACTTTACATTAAATATTAACTCATTCCTATCTTATAATAAATTTAAACTTACCTTTAGAATTAAATTAAACTATATTAAACTATTAATGAACCTACCCTAACTATTTTACTAAAAATACATTAAACTATATTAAACTATTCATTAATATACCATATTATACTAAAATTACATTAAACTATATTAAACTATATTAAACTATTCATTAACCTACACTATTATACTAAAATTACATTAAACTAACAATTAAATTAACTATATTACATATTTAAACACCTAACCCTACTCAAATTATTTAAATCTACTAATAAAAATTACAAAGTTACAAAAAAATATCAACTACGTTACACAAAATAATAAACACTAAGTTACACAAAATAAAAAAGAAATGATCAAATATTTTAACTAATTACACCTAATCTAATAGCCCTATGAAAATAAAAAAGCCCCCCCCCAAATAAAAAACCCTAGCCTACAATAAACTACCAATGGCCCTTAAAAGGGCCTTTTGCGGGGCATTGCCCCAAAGAAATCAGCTCTTTTACCTGTAAATAAAAATACAAAAAACCCCCAGCAGTAAAACCCACCACCCACACAACCAACCCCCCAAATAAAAACCTACCTAAAAAAACAAAACTCCCCATTGTCCTGAAAAGGGCATTTGGATGGGCATTGCCCTGAAAAGGGCATTTGGATGGGCATTGCCCTTAAAAGGGCATTTAGCTCTTTTTCAGCCCAAACCCCTAATCTAAAATTAAAACCCACCCAATAAACCCTTAAAAAAAACCTAACACTAACCCCCAAAGATCCACTTACAGTTTTTGAAGTCCGGACATCCATCCTCAACGAAGCGGCAGAAGTCCTCAGTGAAGCCGGCAGAAGTCTTCAACCAGAAGTCTCTATCCATACCAGACAGCCAAGGCTACCCCCCACCCCCCTATAACCTCACCCCTGTTGTTATCTAGTCTAGGTGTGAAGTGTCTTTCTGTTATTGTGTGAGTCATCCATTGTCCTTTTGTAAGTCAGGATGTGATGAGAATCTTGTTTAACTAACCATTGTCTGATGTTTGTCTCATTGTATAATAAGTGTTTCTATTTGTGTAGTAACTACCCCCATGTATAAAAGCTGTGTTTTCTGTGCAATAAAGCAGTTCTTATTTCACCTGAATGCTAGTCCGTCTAGTTATTTGGGTGAGCTCCAGCTAAAATCACTTTCCTGGGCTTCATAGCAGCCTGTTCCAGGCAAAGGAAGGACCCTCTGGCAGAGCTACCCAGTTGGGGTAGCTGGAGTCTGCCACAGGGTGGGACACTGAGTACTGGTGCTGTCAGGCATCAGGGGTGGGTACAGGCTGTGGTCACTAGCCAGCTACATAGCTGCAGTCGGCAGGGAGGAAGCAGGACCTGTTTGGCGAAGCTACCCAGTCTGGGTATCCGGGATATCCGTCACATTGGTTGGCAGCAGTGGGATCTGCTTCTTCCACTCGATTCCTGCTGACAGAGAAGGGCCACAGTAGCTGGTAACTATGGAAGCCGAGTACCTAAGGAGAGTACAGGAGGCACTGACCCAGCTGGACATTCCAGGTTCTGAACTGGACCAGCTGAGCTGCAGGAGCATTGTCCGCCGGCAACTATGGAGGGAGAGGCTTCAACAAGAAAAGGATTGTGGAAAGGTCCTCCCCACAGATGATGAGAGAAGTGCTTTTCCTGGGAGAGCAGCCCATGGAGGAATGGCTATCAGAACTAGATCGACTGGTTTGGGCAGAAATATGGGTGGACGGCTATCGGGACCTCCTATGGCTCGCTATGCAAGTACGGCCATGGCTGGAGGATTGCTCCCCCACAGAGGGCTTTGGCTTCGGCAGCCCTGGGTTACTATTGAAAAAGTTGACATAAGACCCAGAATTTGGGAGCGGGGCGAAACTGAGAGTAACGAACATTGGCCTGTCCCGAGAGCTGTTGGATCTCTCGGGGGTACCCTGGCTGGTATCTGATATGGTATCACTTATTGTCCAAGAATGGGAACTGGAAAGAGGCTGCTAGACCGAGTTCTGCAGCATGCCATGGAGTCTGCAGCATTCTGGGAATCATGAAGGTTGGCCTCAGATGAGTGGCAACAGAGCATAAGAGATGACGTGCTGCTAGATACAGATCAGCAGCCTGGCCCCGAGCTTATAGACTTGGACAAGGGAGCCACCCCAGCAGAAGCGCTGGCAACAGGGCAGAGAGCCCCGGCCTCTGCCCAGCACCTGTAACAGCTCCAGGAAACCAGGGAGAGTAGGAAGTTGTCCTCCCTCCCCTTACAGAGAAACCCATTCAGGGAGAGATGGATGTCAGTCTCTCTCCCCAGCGGCAGAGCCAGGAGCAGGGAGAGGAGACAGTTGGTCTCTCTCCCCAGCGGCAGAGCCATACCCTGGGAGCGGAGGTAGTCATCCTCCCTCCCCGTAAGCCGAACCCCTTCCTGGGAGAGGAGACAGTCGGTCTCTCTCCCCAGTGGCAGAGCCAGGAGGCAGGAGAGGAGACAGTTGGTCTCCCTCCCCAGCGGCAGAGCCATCCCCTGGGAGTGGAGGTAGTCGTCCTCACTCCCCGTAAGCAGAACCCCTTTCTGGGAGAGGAGACAGTCGGTAGATCCATCCTTCAGGAGTGGAGGTAGTCATCCTCCCTCCCCTTACAGAGAAGCCCTTGCAGAGAGAGACGGGTATCGATATCTCTGCCCAGCGGCCGAATCCCTTTCTGGGAGAGGAGACAGTTGGTCTCTCTCCCCAGCGGCAGCACAGTTTCCCATGGAGCGGAGGTAGCAGACCTCCCTCCCCAGCGGTAGATCTCCTTCTCAGGTGAAAAGACGGACTCTCCCCTTAGTAGCTTGGCAGGGTCTCTACCCTTTTCTTATCCGGGAGTATTTCTCACCGAGGGCAGGCATTGCATTGGGCAAGGAGGATAAAAGTGTATACAGTTGGTGCCACATGTTTGGGCACCCAAGCTTTACCTGCCCCACCAAAGAGCAACCTCCCCCTCCGGTCTGGGGTTGGAATACAGCTGTGAAACCAGCACTAGCTTTGTTTGTGGATGGGTCAGCCGGTACTAAACAGAGTGTCACAGAGAGAGGCAGTGTGCCATGGAACTTAAGGACACTGGAACTTGTGGGACAGCAATTGTTTGGGAGCTGGCCTTAGCAAACTTGTTTGGGACTTTGCCTTATGTGACTATCCCTGCACCCAGGGCGCAGGGTATAAATGCCAGCAGGAACCCCCCAGGATGCCCCAAGCTCTGGAGAGATGGGATAACCTCTCCCAGCAACCAAGAAGTGGAGGGCCCACATTGGACAGCCCCAGGCCGACCCCTTAAGGGTCTAGCGGGTATGCCAAACTGTCTGATGTTTGTCTCATTGTATAATATTTGTTTCTATTTGTGTAGTAACTACCCCCATTTGTTAGAAATGTATAAAAGCTGTGTTTTCTGTGCAATAAAGCAGTTCATATTTCACCTGAACGCTAGTCTGCTAGTTATTTTTGGTGAGCTCCAGCTAAAATCACTTTCCTGGGCTACATAGCAGCCTGTTCAAGGCAAAGGAAGGACCCTATGGCAGAGCTACCCAGTCGGGGTAGCTGGAGTCTGCCACAGGGTGGGACACTGAGTACTGGTGCTGTCGGGCATCAGGGGTGGCTACAGGCTGTGGTCACTAGCCAGCTACATAGCTGCAGTCGGCAGGGAGGAAGCAGGACCCATTTGGAGGAGCTACCCAGTCGGGGTATCTGGGGTATCCGTCACACATGCGGGCCGAAGTCTTCATCCAAGCTGGCAGAAGTCTTCATCCAGACGGCATCTTCTATCTTCATCCATCCGGCGTGGAGCGGCTCCATCTTCAAGACATCCGGCGCGGAGCATCCTCTTCTGACTACGTCTTCTGAAGAATGTTTCCCTTTAAATGACGTCATCCAAGATTGGGTCCCTTACATTCCAATTGGCTGATAGAACTCAATCAGCCAATCGGAATTAAGGTGGAAAATATCATGTTGGCTGTTGCAATCATCCAATAGGATTGAGCTTTCATCCTATTGGCTATTCCAATCAGCCAATAGAATGGGAGCTCAATCCTATTGACTGTAGCATAAAACTCATAACTAAAGTGTTAAAAAGTACACTAACACCCATAAACTACCTATTAACCCCTAAACCGAGGCCCTCCCACATTGCAAACACTAAAATAAAATTATTAACCCCTAATCTGCCATTTCGGACATCGTCACCACTATAATAAACATATTAACCCCAAAACCGCAGCACTCCTGCCTCGCAAACACTAGTTAAATATTATTAACCAATAATCTGCTGTCCTTAACATCGCCGCAACCTACATTACAGTTATTTACTCCTAATCTGCCCCAGCGTCGCCGCCACTATACTAAAGTTATTAACCCATAAACCTAAAAAAATAAAAATAAACCCTAACCCAAACACCCCCTAACTTAAATATAATTAAAGAAATCCATATCTAAAAAATTCCTATCATTACCTAAACATTTCCTATTTAAAACTAAATACTTACCTATAAAATAAACCCTAAGATAGCTAATAGTTACATTGTAGCAAGCTTAGGGTTTATTTTTATTTTAGGTGTAATTAGTTTAAATATCTGATAATTAGTTTTTTTATTTTGTGTAATTTAGAGGGTTTTTTTTGTAATTTAGGTAATTGTATGTAATTTAGGTAATTTATTTAATTGTAGTGTAAGGTTAGGTTTTAGTGTAACTCAGGTTAGGTTTTATTTTACAGGTAAATTTGTATTTATTTTAGCTAGGTAGTTAGTAAATAGTTAATAACTATTTAGTAACTATTCTACCTAGTTTTTATTTTAACTTAAATTTGTATTTATTTTAACTAGGTAGTTAGTAAATAGTTAATAACTATTTACTAACTAGTCTACCTAGTTAAAATAAATACACACTTAGCTGTGAAATAAAAATAAAACCTAAGATAGCTACAATGTAACTATCAGTTACATTGTAGCTAGCTTAGGGTTTATTTTATAGGTAAGTATTTAGTTTTAAATAGGAATTATTTAGGTATTAATTGTAATTTTTATTTAGATTTATTTTAATTATGTTCAAGTTCCTGGGTGTTAGGGTTATAGACTTAGGGTTAGGTTTAGTGGTTAATAACTTTAGTATAGTGGCAGCGACGTTGGGGGCGGAAGATTAGGGGTTAATAAGTGTAGGTAGGTAGCAACGACATTAGGGCAGCAGATTAGGAGTTAATAGTGTAGGTAGCGGCGTTGTTGGGGTCGGCAGATTAGGGGTTAATAATTGCAGGTAGGTGTCAGCGATGTCGGGGGTGGCAGATTAGGGGTGTTTAGACTTGGGGTTTATGTTAGGGTGTTAGGTTTAAACATAAAAAAATTTCCCCATAGGAATCAATGAGGATGCGTTATGGAGCTTTACGCTCCTTTATTGCAGGTGATAGGCTTTTTTTTAGCCGGCTCTCCCCATTGATGTCTATGGGGAAATCATGTACGAGCACGTAAAATCAGCTCACAGCAGCGCTGGTATTTGGGTGCGGTATAGAGCTCAATTTTGCTCAACGCTGACTTATTGCCTTCTAACACCGGGAGCAGCACTATAGGGAGGTGAGCGGTGACAATAACTTGCAAGTTTATACTGATCCGCTCATAACGCAAAACTCGTAATCTAGCCGATAGTTTTTGTATTTTATTGTACCAATGCAATATTTTGTGCACCCAGGACATACTTAAAAATGAGAGAAATCTCAATGTATCCTTCCTGATAAAATATTTTATAAATAAAATAAATAAATATATATATATATATATATATATATATATATATATACTGTATATACAGTGGGGCAAATAAGTATTTAGTCAGCCACCAATTGTGCAAGTTCTCCCACTTAAGAAGATGAGAGAGGCCTGTAATTTACATCATAGGTATACCTCAACTATGAGAGACAAAATGTGGAACAAATCCAGACAGACAATCACATTGTCTGATTTGGAAAGACTTTATTTGCAAATTATGGTGGAAAATAAGTATTTGGTCAATATCAAAAGTTAATCTCAATACTTTGTTATATATTCTTTGTTGGCAATGACAGAGGTCAAACATTTTCTGTAAGTCTTCACAAGGTTGTCACACACTGTTGCTGGTATGTTGGTCCATTCCTGCATGCAGATCTCCTCTAGAGCAGTGATGTTTTGGGGCTGTCGCTGGGCAACACAGACTTTCAACTCCCTCCAAAGGTTTTCTATGGGGTTGAGATCTGGAGATTGGCTAGGCCACTCCAGGACCTTGAAATGCTTCTTACGAAGCCACTCCTTCGTTGCCCGGGCAGTGTGTTTGGGATCATTGTCATGCTGAAAGACCCAGCCACGTTTCTTTTCAATGCCCTTGCTGATGGAAGGAGGTTTGCAATCAAAATCTCACGATACATAGCCCCATTCATTCTTTCATGTACACGGATCAGTCGTCCTGTTCCCTTTGCAGAGAAACAGCCCCAAAGCATGATGTTGCCACCCCCCATGCTTCACAGTAGGTATGGTGTACTTTGGTTGCAACTCAGCATTCTCTCTCCTCCAAACACGGCGAGTTGTGCTTCTACCAAACAGTTCTACTTTGGTTTCATCTGACCATATGACATTCTCCCAATCCGCTTCTGGATCATCCAAATGCTCTCTAGCATACTTCAGACGGGCCCAGAAATTGTACTGGCTTAAGCAGGGGGACACGTCTGGCACTGCAGGATCTGAGTCCCTGGCGGCGTAGTGTGTTACTGATGGTAGCCTTTGTAACGTTGGTCCCAGCTCTCTGCAGGTCATTCACTAGGTCCCCTTGTGTGGTTCTGGATTGTTTGCTCACCGTTCTTGTGATCATTTTGACCCCACGGGGTGAGATCTTGCGTGGAGCCCTAGATCGAGGGAGATTATCAGTGGTCTTGTATGTCTTCCATTTTTTAATTATTGCTCCCACAGTTTATTTCCTCACACCAAGCTGCTTGCCTATTGCAGATTCAATCTTCCCAGCCTGGTGCAGGTCTACAATTTTGTTTCTGGTGTCCTTCGACAGCTCTTTGGTCTTCACCATAGTGGAGTTTGGAGTGTGACTGTTTGAGGTTGTGGACAGGTGTCTTTTATACTCATAACAAGTTCAAACAGGTGCCATTAATACAGGTAATGAGTAGAGGACAGAGGAGCCTCTTAAAGAAGAAGATACAGGTCTGTGAGAGCCAGAAATCTTGCTTCTTTGTAGGTGACCAAATACTTATTTTCCACCATAATATGCAAATAAATTATTTCCATATCAGACAATGTGATTGTCTGTATTTGTTTCCACATTTTGTCTCTCATAGTTGAGGTATACCTATGATGAAAATTACAGGCCTCTCTCATCTTCTTAAGTGGGAGAACTTGCACAATTGGTGGCTGACTAAATACTTTTTCCCCCCACTGTATACATACAGTACATACTTAGACATGCATATGAATGTATTTCTGTGTTAAATCAATTTGTCTGCCTGAGATCTCATATATTTGAAGCCTTATAACATTTTTGGGCAATATTTTTTTTTAGATAGTGTTGTCATGAGTGTAAATAAATTTTGTAATATTTTTGATGTTTTTTGTGCCACTTTTTAGTTTTGCCAAACAGTTAACCAGAGCTCTGAAGTTGTGGTAATCATTCTAGAGCAAATTGCGGTTGCGCTCAAGTGATGCTGTTTACTTTTCAACCAATCAGCAAGCGCTATCCAGGGTTCTAAACCAAAAATCGGCCGGCTCGTAAGCTTACATTCCTGCTTTTTCAAATAAAGATACCAAGGGAACAAAGAAAAATTGATAATAGGAGTAAATTAGAAAGTTGCTCAAAATTGCATGTCCTATCTGAATTGCGTAAGAAAAAAATTGGGTTCAGTATTCCTTTAGGTATTGGTCTTTGAATAAACCATGAGAAATAATATG
Organism: Bombina bombina; assembly: GCF_027579735.1. Lineage (NCBI taxonomy): Eukaryota > Metazoa > Chordata > Amphibia > Anura > Bombinatoridae > Bombina > Bombina bombina. Next base: position 1,059,547,512 of record NC_069502.1, on the reverse strand, counting down.
AAGAATTTGTATAAATAATTAGACACATAAGATAAGGAAAGCTCTCCATACAAGCTTAAGCCATTTTATTGGGTTGTGGGTTCAATTTGACTGTTATTTCATATACAAAAATAAACATAAATGAATAATTGCCCATACATTTTAAACTCTGCAGCCAGAATAACAAGTCATTGAAAACATATTAAGGGGAAGCAATTTTACTATCACTTTCATGATTGAATTTCCCAGGTTTTGCATATATGAGCAAGGACATAAATCATTGACTTAATTTGAATTCGAATATAAGAAAATTCATATAAGTTGCTGACACAAATCATTACTCATAAATATGTTAAAGACTAATACAATTTAAAAATGTGTATTTAGCTTATAAAAGATCTAAGTTCACAATGTTTGGATACTTAGATCATAGTATGCTCATGCAATAAAAATAGGTTTACCTTCAATTCATATAAAAAATATGGCAGTAGTTCCTAGTGTTACTAGAGAAAAGCTGACAATGCAATTGGATAACATGACCAAGGATGAGAAGATTTCCTTGAATATTCCTTGTTGATACCTCTGGAAATATTTCCTCATTAGACAGCAAATTTTGGTGACGTTTTTAAGGGATTAGTTGAGGGCCATTTATCTTTATCAATGGGGAAGACTCTATATTAGTCATCTGCTGTAATGCTACAGCACAGTAAATTTATCTCTCCTAGTATACTTAGTATATTAATTCCCCTGATATTCACCACCTCATATATAGATATTTTTTTTATTTTGTTTAATCAAAAATACTTCCAGTAAAAATATCAGTGATTCAACAAGGTATGTTACTGTGCACTGGCAAATTCAGCATATCTAGGTATGCTCTGTGCTAATACGTTTGCTGCACCAGCATTTACAACAGTGTGTTTGCTCAGAGAGTCAGTGGTGCCTTGTATCATGTAAGCAAAGACCCAATACCTTTATACAACAGGTTGCTTAAAATGCAGGTACACATAGCATATCTAGATATACTCTACTTCACATGCACAGTAAAATATCTCACAGAAGAGTGACAGCATTTGCTAGGAGAATTCTGCTAATACTGGTGTATTATTTCCCTCATTTAGGACTAGATAACCACTGGTGTGCTAACTGATGCACTCAAGAGAGGGCAACTGAATTTAGCTTGCGCCTGGGGAGGGCAGGGGTTTACTGTTACGAGATACAAAAAATGTTGCACAAAAACCATCAAAATACATTTAAAAGTAAAGCTATACTCATAACAACTCTGTCTAATAAAAAAATATAAAAAAAATGCAATAAAAAGTTATAACGGCTCAAAGATATGAGGTCTCAGGTGTTAGAAATACATACATTGGGGGATATTTATTAAAGGGTCAACTGAAAATACGCTGGAATTCTGTATCGTAATTGTCTTGAGATTGATCCGCCGTAGTTATCAAAGCGTCAAGATCGACAAATGTTAAAATTTGTGACTTAACATATGATCCCCGCAATCTCAATCTGACACAGATCTATGGGAGTTGAAAACCTGTGGAATTCGAGCGGAATCGTGTTCATTCGCCCTCCTATTCGACACTATTTGAAGCTCTCACAAAGTTATCAAAAATTCTACAGTTAGGCTCACGTCTTTTCCGACTCAGTGTACCTGGTTTTAAATCCGCCACCCTTCAGGTCACAGATGCCTCAGAACTCAATGGGAGTCGGAAAACACTTATGCTGCAAGAGAATGAAGAATATTACATAATAAAAGTAAATTAGAAACTTTATTAAAATTGTATACCCCTTTCTAAATTAAACAATATTATTGCCACACATTTGGTGCACTAGTAGATATAGGGATAAAAATGAAAAATACATTACTACTGATGGATTATGCTACAACTTTGTCTCTCCTTACAAAGCAAGGGGACAATATTATTTTTACATATTTTGTGCAAAGTTTTGCCCCAAACTTGTCGCACTAATAGATATAGAGATAAAAATGAAATAAATAAATACACAACATAATATAGCTAACTTCCTTTTTATTTGTTGGAAAAGCCTATGTGCACCATGTTTAAGCCATGTAATACAAATCTCGCTCTCCACTTCACGCCATATTTGACTCAACACTTTTCGCACCAATTATGACGCAAACTCCTAAATAACCCACATACTAGTGAATTTTTCTACCACTTTTGATTGGAATATGCATAATCACATGATCTATGACATCAGACTATCTGATTCAAATATACATTATAAACTATCACTAACAAATCAAATTGCTCAATACTTATGTCATTGATCACTCATTAGAACTTGAAAGTGCCATTTGTTACATTGTGTATTATACTTAAAGTATGTATATGTGAAATTAGTATTAAAGATAAATATTGATGCTGACATTAGGACACGCAGTGTAATATTTTAGACAAGGAATTTAAAATTCGAATTGATGTTTGATTCAATATAATCTTAAGCTCATAGCTCAAAGGGATAGCCCACCTATCCCTTTGTCATGATTCAGATACAGCAGAAATTAAAATCACCTTTTTACTGTCATGCTATTTTCAGTGTATTTCTTCCTTCTCTTGAATTTCTTTTTCAGTAAGAAATGTCATCTTATATGCTAGTCCATTTTAAAAGGGGTGTTTTTTTAAAAATAGATTGCAATCAGGAGGGGTTTGACAAGTGCAGAGAGAAACCTGGCCCAGCTCTTAAAGGGACAGGAAACCCCAAAATATTCTTTCATGATTTGGATAGAACATACAATTTTAAACAACTTTTCAATTTACTTCTATTCTCAAATTTGCTTCATTCTCTTGTTTTTCTTTGCTGAATGAACAGCATTGCACTACTAGCAGCTAGCTGAACACATCTATTTAGCCAATCACAAGATACAAATGTGTGCAGGCACTAATTAGCAGCTAGCTCCCACTAGTGCAACTTAAATGTTTACTTTCCTGTCCCTTTAAAATAGCCATTGATTGCAAATAAAGACATATAATACTCTGATTACATGTTATTTTCGCAATTATTCCTGCTCAAACTAATAATACATTTACAATATATACATATAGTGGTATAAATAAACACAGAGATATGACAGACAACATTGTTTAGAACAAAAAAAGGATCTTAGAGACATGTAAATAAATATCCTCAAAATATCACCTATCCTCAAAAAAACCTTCCCTTGATCCAACCTCCCCATCCAACTACCACCCTATTTCCGTCCTCCTTCTTGCCTTAAAGCTTCTCAAAAAACTAGTATATGCACGCCTATCCCATTTCCTTACATTAAACTCCCTCCATGACCCACTGCAATCTGGATTTCGTACCCATCACTCCACAAAGACAGCAATCGCTAAGGTTACCAATGACCTACTTACAGCAAAATCAAAAGGCCACTTCTCTCTGCTTATCCTCCTTGATCTGTCCACAGCCTTTGACTCCAAAACCTCCAATCCTTCTGCATCTGTGACACAGCCCTTTTGTGGTTCTCTTCCTACCTGTCAAATTGTACCTTTAGTGTAGCCTTTTCTGGGACCCTCCTCTGCCCCGTCACCATTTTCTGTCGGGGTACCGCAAGGCTTTGTCCTCGGTCCCCTTCTCTTCTCAATCTACACGTCATCATTAGGTTCCCTAATAAAGTCCCACTTTATGCTGACGACAACCAAATCTACTTCTCCACACCAGACCTATCTCCTTCCTTGCTAACCCGTGTCACTAACTGTCTTGCTCACATCTCTTCCTGGATATCCTCTCACTACCTCAAGCTAAATCTCTCAAAAACTGAGCTCCTTATTTTCCCCCCTTCTTCCAAAATTTCCACCCCCAATGTCTTGGGGTCACATTTGACTCAGATCTTTCTTTCACTCCTCACATTCCATCCTTGGCTAAAGCCTATTGTTTCCACCTTAAAAACATCTATAAAATTAGACATTTCCTTACAGAAGACACAAATAAGATTTAAATTCACTCTCTCATTCTTTCCCGCCTCGATTACTGCAACTCTGTCCTCTCTGGTCTCCCCAGCTGCCGCCTAGCTCCTTTACAATCAATAATGAATACCTCTGCCAGACTCATCTTCCTTACACGTCGCTATTCATCTGCTGCTCCTCTCTGCTAATCCCTTCACTGGCTTCCTCTTGCACAAAATTCTCACTCTGACATACAAAGCCCTCAACTGCACTGTTCCCCCCTATATCTCAGACCTTGTCTCCAGATACTCTCCCTCCCATCCCCTTCGCTCTGCTCATGACCGCCTACTCTCCTCCTCTCTTGTTACCTCATAACACTCCCGTTTACAGGACTTCTCCAGACTGGCTCCCATCTTGTGGAACTCTCTGCCTCACTCCACGAGACTCTCCCCTAGTTTTGAAAGCTTCCAGCACTCCCTAAAGACTCTACTGTTCAGGGATGCATACAACCTACACTAACCTTACTTAATACCAGTTCCTCTCCTCCATTGCTATCCCCTGAACCCCCATAGCATGTATTCCTAAGAGTCCAGCTGTTTGTAGATCACCTTCTTAAGAGCTGACTACAACAGTGTGACTCTTGGCAGGGCCCTCTACCCATTTGATCCCTATAATTGTTTTATTGTACTCTGCCTTTGTTCATAGCGCTGTGGAATCTGCTCTACAAATAACCGATAATAATGTAAATATGTTTGCAAAATGTTTCTGACATCACACACACACACACACACACACACACACACATATATATATATATATATATATATATATATATATATATATGTGTGTGTGTGTGGTGTTTGTGTGTGTGTATATATACATACTAAAATATGTATGTCCAATAGTCCAATATTAAAAAGAATTAGAATAATTCACTCTCCACTTTGCACCATATATGTCGCTACTTGCTATATTCGCATTTAGAAGCAGGAAGGCTAGAGAGGAGCACCAAAGAAAAGGCAAGATCTAATAGAAATGTTCGTTATAATGATAAATATAGGTTGAACTGAACCAAAATTGTGGATATGACAATGTATTGATGCGTACAAATTGCAATTAATAAAATTCAATTAAGATATAAGTGCAAATTATAGTTCGTAAAATTCAGTTGTAGTTAATAAAATTTAATACGTTTTACATAAATATACATGGATCCATGATTACAGTTAAAAATGGATTAAAACAAATAACGAAATATATGTATCTTACAGATTAAAACAAGTATCAAAATATATGAGCCTCACAGGTAAATTTAAAGCGTATTAGCACTGACAGTGTCAACTCCAAAATCGAATAGCCAGTGTAGAAAGTGATCATAAAATATAAATAGGTGTATGAAAAAGCCGTTAGTCCAACTTAAATTGTTGTTCTGATGCTGTGACAGTTCTCCTCATCTGTTATCCATAGTGTGGGTGTAGATTGAAGGTGAAAAACACAAAGTGAAAAACAAAATGTAAAAAAGTATAAAAATTGGGTATAAAAATGGGAATAAAAAACAATCCAAAAAAACAACTAGTGTGTACACAAACTAGTGAAGTATCAACAAGGGGGTGTTGGTGATCACATAAAAAGCAGATTAAACATACAAAATTATATATAAAAATGTAAAAAAATTAGTTTATACAATACAAAAAGATAAGTGTTCCTCAGTTAGATAGATCCAATCAATAAATAGTGTGATGCAAAAATAAAGCTGGAAAGTCCTCAAAACCTGTGGACAAAGAACAGTAACATAGCATAATACTGTTAAAATACTTGACAAATAAAAGGAATGTAGCTCACCATATATTGCCAACGCGTTTCGGCCCACTGATAGGGCCTTTCTCAAGACTATATTCGCATTTAGTCCTGCTCAGAAAAAGAATACATTTACACTATATACAATAATGTGCTAAAGAGAAATGTGCTTGTTCGTCGACAGTAATGAAATGGTATAAATAAAGTTGGGAAAAACCTGAATAGCTGCGACATCGATGAATGTTAGTTAACACCAGTCCGATGCTCTTCGCACCGTACTTGATGCGCGTGTTTTTGATTTTTTTTTATAAATAAGGAGATCTTATTTAGATCCACGGCCGCGATGTTTGGCGAGCGTATTGACGCCCGCAAATGAAACATAGTTGACGCTTTGATAAATATCCCCCATAGACATGTCTAAATATGTATATGTATATATATATATATATATATATATATATATATATATATATACGCACACACTGCAACTTTAATAAAGGTATTAACCCCTATCCTGCTGCTCCTGGAGCCCACCTCAACTAAATAAAGTTATTAACCCCTATACTGCCGCTCCCAGAGCCTTCTGCAACTAAATAAATGTATTAACCCCTAAACCCCTGGCATCCCACATCACTACCACTTACTAAACATATTAACCCCTAAACCGTCAGCCCCCCACATCGCCATAAGCTAAATTAAGCTATTAACCCCTAAACCTAACAACCCGCTAACTTTACATTAAATATTAACTCATTCCTATCTTATAATAAATTTAAACTTACCTTTAGAATTAAATTAAACTATATTAAACTATTAATGAACCTACCCTAACTATTTTACTAAAAATACATTAAACTATATTAAACTATTCATTAATATACCATATTATACTAAAATTACATTAAACTATATTAAACTATATTAAACTATTCATTAACCTACACTATTATACTAAAATTACATTAAACTAACAATTAAATTAACTATATTACATATTTAAACACCTAACCCTACTCAAATTATTTAATCTACTAATAAAAATTACAAAGTTACAAAAAAATATCAACTACGTTACACAAAATAATAAACACTAAGTTACACAAAATAAAAAAGAAATGATCAAATATTTTAACTAATTACACCTAATCTAATAGCCCTATGAAAATAAAAAAAGCCCCCCCCCAAATAAAAAACCCTAGCCTACAATAAACTACCAATGGCCCTTAAAAGGGCCTTTTGCGGGGCATTGCCCCAAAGAAATCAGCTCTTTTACCTGTAAATAAAAATACAAAAAACCCCCAGCAGTAAAACCCACCACCCACACAACCAACCCCCCAAATAAAAACCTACCTAAAAAAACAAAACTCCCCATTGTCCTGAAAAGGGCATTTGGATGGGCATTGCCCTGAAAAGGGCATTTGGATGGGCATTGCCCTTAAAAGGGCATTTAGCTCTTTTTCAGCCCAAACCCCTAATCTAAAATTAAAACCCACCCAATAAACCCTTAAAAAAAACCTAACACTAACCCCCAAAGATCCACTTACAGTTTTTGAAGTCCGGACATCCATCCTCAACGAAGCGGCAGAAGTCCTCAGTGAAGCCGGCAGAAGTCTTCAACCAGAAGTCTCTATCCATACCAGACAGCCAAGGCTACCCCCCCCCCCCCCGATAACCTCACCCCGGTTGTTATCTAGTCTAGGTGTGAAGTGTCTTTCTGTTATTGTGTGAGTCATCCATTGTCCTTTTGTAAGTCAGGATGTGATGAGAATCTTGTTTAACTAACCATTGTCTGATGTTTGTCTCATTGTATAATAAGTGTTTCTATTTGTGTAGTAACTACCCCATGTATAAAAGCTGTGTTTTCTGTGCAATAAAGCAGTTCTTATTTCACCTGAATGCTAGTCCGTCTAGTTATTTGGGTGAGCTCCAGCTAAAATCACTTTCCTGGGCTTCATAGCAGCCTGTTCCAGGCAAAGGAAGGACCCTCTGGCAGAGCTACCCAGTTGGGGTAGCTGGAGTCTGCCACAGGGTGGGACACTGAGTACTGGTGCTGTCAGGCATCAGGGGTGGGTACAGGCTGTGGTCACTAGCCAGCTACATAGCTGCAGTCGGCAGGGAGGAAGCAGGACCTGTTTGGCGAAGCTACCCAGTCTGGGTATCCGGGATATCCGTCACATTGGTTGGCAGCAGTGGGATCTGCTTCTTCCACTCGATTCCTGCTGACAGAGAAGGGCCACAGTAGCTGGTAACTATGGAAGCCGAGTACCTAAGGAGAGTACAGGAGGCACTGACCCAGCTGGACATTCCAGGTTCTGAACTGGACCAGCTGAGCTGCAGGAGCATTGTCCGCCGGCAACTATGGAGGGAGAGGCTTCAACAAGAAAAGGATTGTGGAAAGGTCCTCCCCACAGATGATGAGAGAAGTGCTTTTCCTGGGAGAGCAGCCCATGGAGGAATGGCTATCAGAACTAGATCGACTGGTTTGGGCAGAAATATGGGTGGACGGCTATCGGGACCTCCTATGGCTCGCTATGCAAGTACGGCCATGGCTGGAGGATTGCTCCCCCACAGAGGGCTTTGGCTTCGGCAGCCCTGGGTTACTATTGAAAAAGTTGACATAAGACCCAGAATTTGGGAGCGGGGCGAAACTGAGAGTAACGAACATTGGCCTGTCCCGAGAGCTGTTGGATCTCTCGGGGGTACCCTGGCTGGTATCTGATATGGTATCACTTATTGTCCAAGAATGGGAACTGGAAAGAGGCTGCTAGACCGAGTTCTGCAGCATGCCATGGAGTCTGCAGCATTCTGGGAATCATGAAGGTTGGCCTCAGATGAGTGGCAACAGAGCATAAGAGATGACGTGCTGCTAGATACAGATCAGCAGCCTGGCCCCGAGCTTATAGACTTGGACAAGGGAGCCACCCCAGCAGAAGCGCTGGCAACAGGGCAGAGAGCCCCGGCCTCTGCCCAGCACCTGTAACAGCTCCAGGAAACCAGGGAGAGTAGGAAGTTGTCCTCCCTCCCCTTACAGAGAAACCCATTCAGGGAGAGATGGATGTCAGTCTCTCTCCCCAGCGGCAGAGCCAGGAGCAGGGAGAGGAGACAGTTGGTCTCTCTCCCCAGCGGCAGAGCCATACCCTGGGAGCGGAGGTAGTCATCCTCCCTCCCCGTAAGCCGAACCCCTTCCTGGGAGAGGAGACAGTCGGTCTCTCTCCCCAGTGGCAGAGCCAGGAGGCAGGAGAGGAGACAGTTGGTCTCCCTCCCCAGCGGCAGAGCCATCCCCTGGGAGTGGAGGTAGTCGTCCTCACTCCCCGTAAGCAGAACCCCTTTCTGGGAGAGGAGACAGTCGGTAGATCCATCCTTCAGGAGTGGAGGTAGTCATCCTCCCTCCCCTTACAGAGAAGCCCTTGCAGAGAGAGACGGGTATCGATATCTCTGCCCAGCGGCCGAATCCCTTTCTGGGAGAGGAGACAGTTGGTCTCTCTCCCCAGCGGCAGCACAGTTTCCCATGGAGCGGAGGTAGCAGACCTCCCTCCCCAGCGGTAGATCTCCTTCTCAGGTGAAAAGACGGACTCTCCCCTTAGTAGCTTGGCAGGGTCTCTACCCTTTTCTTATCCGGGAGTATTTCTCACCGAGGGCAGGCATTGCATTGGGCAAGGAGGATAAAAGTGTATACAGTTGGTGCCACATGTTTGGGCACCCAAGCTTTACCTGCCCCACCAAAGAGCAACCTCCCCCTCCGGTCTGGGGTTGGAATACAGCTGTGAAACCAGCACTAGCTTTGTTTGTGGATGGGTCAGCCGGTACTAAACAGAGTGTCACAGAGAGAGGCAGTGTGCCATGGAACTTAAGGACACTGGAACTTGTGGGACAGCAATTGTTTGGGAGCTGGCCTTAGCAAACTTGTTTGGGACTTTGCCTTATGTGACTATCCCTGCACCCAGGGCGCAGGGTATAAATGCCAGCAGGAACCCCCCAGGATGCCCCAAGCTCTGGAGAGATGGGATAACCTCTCCCAGCAACCAAGAAGTGGAGGGCCCACATTGGACAGCCCCAGGCCGACCCCTTAAGGGTCTAGCGGGTATGCCAAACTGTCTGATGTTTGTCTCATTGTATAATATTTGTTTCTATTTGTGTAGTAACTACCCCCATTTGTTAGAAATGTATAAAAGCTGTGTTTTCTGTGCAATAAAGCAGTTCATATTTCACCTGAACGCTAGTCTGCTAGTTATTTTTGGTGAGCTCCAGCTAAAATCACTTTCCTGGGCTACATAGCAGCCTGTTCAAGGCAAAGGAAGGACCCTATGGCAGAGCTACCCAGTCGGGGTAGCTGGAGTCTGCCACAGGGTGGGACACTGAGTACTGGTGCTGTCGGGCATCAGGGGTGGCTACAGGCTGTGGTCACTAGCCAGCTACATAGCTGCAGTCGGCAGGGAGGAAGCAGGACCCATTTGGAGGAGCTACCCAGTCGGGGTATCTGGGGTATCCGTCACACATGCGGGCCGAAGTCTTCATCCAAGCTGGCAGAAGTCTTCATCCAGACGGCATCTTCTATCTTCATCCATCCGGCGTGGAGCGGCTCCATCTTCAAGACATCCGGCGCGGAGCATCCTCTTCTGACTACGTCTTCTGAAGAATGTTTCCCTTTAAATGACGTCATCCAAGATTGGGTCCCTTACATTCCAATTGGCTGATAGAACTCAATCAGCCAATCGGAATTAAGGTGGAAAATATCATGTTGGCTGTTGCAATCATCCAATAGGATTGAGCTTTCATCCTATTGGCTATTCCAATCAGCCAATAGAATGGGAGCTCAATCCTATTGACTGTAGCATAAAACTCATAACTAAAGTGTTAAAAAGTACACTAACACCCATAAACTACCTATTAACCCCTAAACCGAGGCCCTCCCACATTGCAAACACTAAAATAAAATTATTAACCCCTAATCTGCCATTTCGGACATCGTCACCACTATAATAAACATATTAACCCCAAAACCGCAGCACTCCTGCCTCGCAAACACTAGTTAAATATTATTAACCAATAATCTGCTGTCCTTAACATCGCCGCAACCTACATTACAGTTATTTACTCCTAATCTGCCCCAGCGTCGCCGCCACTATACTAAAGTTATTAACCCATAAACCTAAAAAAATAAAAATAAACCCTAACCCAAACACCCCCTAACTTAAATATAATTAAAGAAATCCATATCTAAAAAATTCCTATCATTACCTAAACATTTCCTATTTAAAACTAAATACTTACCTATAAAATAAACCCTAAGATAGCTAATAGTTACATTGTAGCAAGCTTAGGGTTTATTTTTATTTTAGGTGTAATTAGTTTAAATATCTGATAATTAGTTTTTTTATTTTGTGTAATTTAGAGGGTTTTTTTTTGTAATTTAGGTAATTGTATGTAATTTAGGTAATTTATTTAATTGTAGTGTAAGGTTAGGTTTTAGTGTAACTCAGGTTAGGTTTTATTTTACAGGTAAATTTGTATTTATTTTAGCTAGGTAGTTAGTAAATAGTTAATAACTATTTAGTAACTATTCTACCTAGTTAAAATAAAAATAAACCCTAAGATAGATACATTGTAACTATTAGTTATATTGTAGCTAGCTTAGGGTTTATGTTACAGGTAAGTATTTAGTTTTAAATAGGAATTATTTAGGTAATGATAGGAATTGTATTTATATTTCTTTTAATTATATTTAAGTTAGGGGGGTTAGGGTTAGACTTAGGTTTAGGGGTTAATAACTTTAGTATAGTGGTGGCGACATTAGGGGCGGCAGATTAGGGGTTAATAAATGTAGGTAGGTGGCGGCAATGTTAGGGGCGGCAGATTAGGGGTTAATAATATTTTAACTAGTGTTTGCAATGCGGGAGTACGGTGGTTTAGGGGTTAATATGTTTATTATAGTGGCGGCAACGTTGGGGGCGGCAGATTAGGGGTTAATAACATTATGTAGGTGTTGGCGATGTTGGGGGCAGCAGTTTAGGGGTTAATAAATATAATGTAGGTGTCGGCGATGTTGGGGGCAGCAGGTTAGGGGTTAATAAATATAATGTAGGTGTCGGCGATGTTGGGGACAGCAGATTAGGGGTTCATAAGTATAATGTAGGTGTCGGCGATGTCAGGAGCGGCAGATTAGGGGTTAATAAATATAATGTAGGTGTCGGCTATGTCAGGGGCGGCAGATTAGGGGTTAATAAGTGTAATATTGGGGGTGTTTAGACTCAGGGTTTATGTTAGGGTGTTAGGTGTAGTGATGGCGCGAATAGTTCCCGTCGAACATAGCACGCTCGCGTTCGCCGCTGCGGGCGAACATATGTGATGTTTGATCCGCCCCCTATTCGTCATCATTGAGTAAATTTTGACCCTGTATCTCACAGTCTGCAGACACATTCAAGCCAATCAGCAGCAGACCCTCCCTCCCAAACCCTCCCAGCTCCTGAACAGTAGCCATTTTAGACTCATTCGGAAGCTGCATTGTTAGTGAGAGGAGGGACAGTGTAGCTGCTGGTGATTTAATAGGGAAATTGATAGCTAGGCTAGTGTATTCAGTGTCCAGTACAGTCCTGAAGGACTCATCTGATCTCTGCTGTAAGCACAGCAGCCCAAAAAGCCCTTTTTAGGGCTAGAACATCATTTTTTATTTATTTTTATTTATTTCCTATGTAATCTAATTGCAGTTGCCTGCCTGCCAAGCCACTTGTCCAGTGCCACCACTCATATCTGGTGTAATAGTAGTGTAAATTTAAAAAAAAAATTTTTGACTGTGAAACATCAGTCTGCTAGTGTAATCTAATTGCAGTTGCCTGCCTGCCAGCGTGTGTGCCAGGCCCACTTGCCCAGTGCCACACCACTCATATCTGGTGTAACAGTAGTGTAAATTTTAAAAAAAATTACTTTTTTGACTGTGAAACATCAGTCTGCTAGTGTAATCTATTTGCATTTGCCTGCCTGCCAGCGTGTGTGCCAGACCCACTCGCCCAGTGCAACACCACTCATATCTGGTGTAACAGTAGTGTAAATTTAAAAAAAAAACTTTTTTGACTGTGAAACATCAGTCTGCTAGTGTAATCTAATTGCAGTTGCCTACATAAGTATAATGTAGGTGTCGGCGATGTCAGGAGCAGCAGATTAGGGGTTAATAAATATAATGTAGGTGTCGGCTATGTCAGGAGCGGCAGATTAGGGGTTAATAAGTGTAAGATTAGGGGTGTTTAGACTCAGGGTTTATGTTAGGGTGTTAGGTGTAGTGATGTCGCGAATAGTTCCTGGCGAACATAGCATGTTCGCGTTCGCCGCTGCTGGCGAACATATGCAATGTTTGATCCGCCCCCTATTCGTCATCATTGAGTAAACTTTGACCCTGTATCTCACAGTCTGCAGACACATTCAAGCCAATCAGCAGCAGACCCTCCCTCCCAGACTCTACCAGCTCCTGAACAGTAGCCATTTTAGATTCATTCGGAAGCTGCATTGTTAGTGAGAGGAGGGACAGTGTAGCTGCTGGTGATTTAATAGGGAAATTGATAGCTAGTCTAGTGTATTCAGTGTCCAGTACAGTCCTGAAGGACTCATTTGATCTGTGCTGTAAGCACAGCAGCCCAAAAAGGCCTTTTTAGGGCTAGAACATCATTTTTTATTTATTTAAATTTTTTTCCTGTGTAATCTAATTGCAGTTGCCTGCCTGCCAAGCCACTTGCCCAGTGCCACCACTCATATCTGGTGTAACAGTAGTGTAAATTTAAAAAAAAAAAACTTTTTTTACTGTGAAACATCAGTCTGCTAGTGTAATCTAATTGCAGTTGCCTGCCTGCCAAGCCACTTGCCCAGTGCCACCACTCATATCTGGTGTAACAGTAGTGTAAATTTAAAAAAAAAAAAACTTTTTTGACTGTGAAACATCAGTCTGCTAGTGTAATCTAATTGCAGTTGCCTGCCTGCCAGCGTGTGTGCCAGACCCACTTGCCCAGTGCAACACCACTCATATCTGGTGTAACAGTAGTGTAAATTTAAAAAAAAAAAACTTTTTTGACTGTGAAACATCAGTCTGCTAGTGTAATCTAATTGCAGTTGCCTGCCTGCCAGCGTGTGTGCCAGGCCCACTTGCCCACTTCCACCACTCATATCTGGTGTAACAGTAGTGTAAATTTAAAAAAAAAAAAAATTTGACTGTGAAACATCAGTCTGCTAGTGTAATCTAATTGCAGTTGCCTGCCTGCCAGCGTGTGTGCCAGGCCCACTTGCCCACTTGCCCAGTGCCACCACTTATATCTGGTGTAACAGTAGTGTAAATAAAAAAAAAATTTTTTGACTGTGAAACATCAGTCTGCTAGTGTAATCTAATTGCAGTTGCCTGCCTGCCAGTGTGTGTGCCAGGCCCACTTGCCCAGTGCCACACCACTCATATCTGGTGTAACAGTAGTGTAAATTTAAAAAAAAATAACTTTTTTGACTGTGAAACATCAGTCTGCTAGTGTAATCTAATTGCAGTTGCCTGCCTGCCTGCCAGCGTGTGTGCCAGACCCACTCACCCAGTGCAACACCACTCATATCTGGTGTAACAGTAGTGTAAATTTTAAAAAAAAAACTTTTTTGACTGTGAAACATCAGTCTGCTAGTGTAATCTAATTGCAGTTGCCTACATAAGTATAATGTAGGTGTCGGCGATGTCAGGAGCAGCAGATTAGGGGTTAATAAATATAATGTAGGTGTCGGCTATGTCAGGAGCGGCAGATTAGGGGTTAATAAGTGTAAGATTAGGGGTGTTTAGACTCAGGGTTTATGTTAGGGTGTTAGGTGTAGTGATGTCGCGAATAGTTCCTGGCGAACATAGCATGTTCGCGTTCGCCGCTGCGGGCGAACATATGCAATGTTTGATCTGCCCCCTATTCGTCATCATTGAGTAAACTTTGACCCTGTATCTCACAGTCTGCAGACACATTCAAGCCAATCAGCAGCAGACCCTCCCTCCCAGACTCTCCCAGCTCCTGAACAGTAGCCATTTTAGATTCATTCGGAAGCTGCATTGTTAGTGAGAGGAGGGACAGTGTAGCTGCTGGTGATTTAATAGGGAAATTGATAGCTAGGCTAGTGTATTCAGTGTCCAGTACAGTCCTGAAGGACTCATTTGATCTGTGCTGTAAGCACAGCAGCCCAAAAAGGCCTTTTTAGGGCTAGAACATCATTTTTTATTTATTTTTATTTTTTTCCTGTGTAATCTAATTGCAGTTGCCTGCCTGCCAAGCCACTTGCCCAGTACCACCACTCATATCTGGTGTAACAGTAGTGTAAATTTAAAAAAAAAAAACTTTTTTGACTGTGAAACATCAGTCAGCCAGTGTAATCTAATTGCAGTTGCCTGCCTGCCAGAGTGTGTGCCAGGCCCACTTGCCCAGTGCCACACCACTCATATCTGGTGTAACAGTAGTGTAAATTTAAAAAAAAATACCTTTTTTGACTGTGAAACATCAGTCTGCTAGTGTAATCTAATTGCAGTTGCCTGCCTGCCAGCGTGTGTGCCAGACCCACTCGCCCAGTGCAACACCACTCATATCTGGTGTAACAGTAGTGTAAATTTAAAAAAAAAACGTTTTTTGACTGTGAAACATCAGTCTGCTAGTGTAATCTAATTGCAGTTGCCTGCCTGCCAAGCCACTTGCCCAGTGCCACCACTCATATCTGGTGTAACAGTAGTGTAAATTAAAAAAAAAAAAAACTTTTTTGACTGTGAAACATCAGTCTGCTAGTGTAATCTAATTGCAGTTGCCTGCCTGCCAGCGTGTGTGCCAGACCCACTTGCCCAGTGCCACACCACTCATATCTGGTGTAACAGTAGTGTAAATTTAAAAAAAAAAACTTTTGACTGTGAAACATCAGTCTGCTAGTGTAATCTAATTGCAGTTGCCTGCCTGCCAGCGTGTGTGCCAGGCCCACTTGCCCAGTGCCCCCACTCATATCTGGTGTAACAGTAGTGTAAATTTAAAAAAAAAAAAAACTTTTTTGACTGTGAAACATCAGTCTGCTAGTGTAATCTAATTGCAGTTGCTTGCCAGCGTGTGTGCCAGGCCCACTTGCCCAGTGCCACCACTCATATCTGGTGTAACAGTAGTGTAAATTTAAAAAAATAAAACTTTTTTGACTGTGAAACATCAGTGTACTAGTGTAATCTAATTGCAGTTGCCTGTCTGCCAGCATGTGTGCCAGGCTCACAGCGTATACTGTGCCCACTTGCCCAGTGCCCCCACTCATATCTGGTGTAACAGTAGTGTAAATTAAAAAAAAAACTTTTTTGACTGTGAAACATCAGTCTGCTTGTGTAATCTAATTGCAGTTGCCTGCCTGCCAGCGTGTGTGCCAGGCTCACAGCGTATACTGTGCCCACTTGCCCAGTGCCACCACTCATATCTGGTGTAACAGTAGTGTAAATTTAAAAACAAAAAACTTTTTGGACTGTGAAACATCAGTCTGCTTTTTTGTGTCAGGCTCACAGCGTATACTGTGCCCACTTGCCCAATGACACCATTTATATCTTGTTTAATAGTAGTGTAAGTGTACATTTAAAAAAAAAAAAACTTTTTCGTACTGTGAAACATCAGTCTGCTTTTTTGTTTCAGTCTCACAGCTTATACTGGGCCCACTTGCCCAGTGCCACTACTCATATCTTGTTTAATAGTAGTGTAAGTATACATTTAAAAACAAAAAAAACTTTTTGGACTGTGAAACATCAGTCTGCTTTTTTGTTTCAGGCTCACAGCTTATACTGGGCCCACTTGCCCAGTGCCACCACTCATATCTTGTTTAATAGTAGTGTAAGTGTACATTTAAAAACAAAAAAAACTTTTTGGACTGTGAAACATCAGTCTGCTTTTTTGTTTCAGGCTCACAGCTTATACTGGGCCCACTCACCCAGTGCCACCACTCATATCTTGTTTAATAGCAGTGTAAGTGTACATTTAAAAAAATAAAAACTTTTTGGACTGTGAAACAACAGTCTGCTTTTTTGTGTCAGGCTCACAGTGTATACTGTGTCCACTTGCCCAGTGCCACCACTCATATCTTGTTTAATAGTAGTGTAAGTGTACTGTGATTCCCTTTGGCACTAGAATAATGCCCAGTGTTCAGAGGCCACGTCCCATGAACTCGAAAAGTTCTGAGGAGGACATAGTTAACACAGGACACCCAATCTTCTATAGCTTCCGCTCAGAACCTTGACGCACCATCCTCCTCCAGCTTATCTTCGGGCACCTCTCAAGTTACCACTCGGCCGGCTGCCACCACCACCAACACTAGCACCACAGCCGCTTCACTTGATCTGTCAGAGGAGTTTTTTACACATCAGTTGGAAGAAATGAGTGATGCGCAACCATCATTGACAGAGGATGTAGATAACAGTGATATGTCTCAGTCAGGCAGCATTACAGACATGGACGTACGGTGTGATGATGATGATGTTTTAACCGCTGCTGCTTCCTTTGTTGATTTGTCAGATACAAGTGAAGCGGTTGATGATGACGATGCGTCAGTGGATGTCATGTGGGTGCCTGCTAGAAGACAAGAAGAAAAGGGGAAAAGTTCAGATGGGGAGACAGAGAGGAGGAGGAGGAGACGAGTTGGAAGCAGGGGGAGGTCGTCGCAAGGAACTAGTGGCACAGTCAGACAGCATGCATCGGCACCCGGGGTCAGCCAGACAGCACGCCAATCAACGCATGCTGTTGCCACCACCAGAATGCCGTCATTGCAGAGCTCAGCAGTGTGGTATTTTTTTTGTGTGTCTGCCTCTGACAACAGCGATGCCATTTGCAACCTGTGCCAAAAGAAACTGAGTCGTGGAAAGTCCAACACCCACCTAGGTACAACTGCTTTGCGAAGGCACATGATCGCACATCACAAACGCCTATGGGATCAACACATGAGTAGAAGCAGCACACAAACTCAAAGCCGCCATCCTCCTCCTGGTCCAGCATCTTCAGCCACGTCAACCACTGCTGTCCTCCTTGCCCCCTCTCAACCATCCGCCACTCCGTCTCTCTTCCAGAGCAGTTCCTGCTCATCTGCCCACAGTCAGGTGTCTGTCAAGGACATTTTTGAGCGTAAGAAGCCAATGTCACAAAGTCACCCCCTTACCCGGCATCTGACAGCTGACTTGTCTGAACTGTTAGCCCGCCAGCTTTTACCATACAAGCTGGTGGAGTCTGAGGCATTCAAAAAAATTGTAGCTATTGGGACACCGCAGTGGAAGGTACCCGGCCGAAATTTCTTTGCACAAAAGGCAATCCCCAACCTGTACTCGATTGTGTGAAAGGAAGTAATGGCATGTCTAGCACACAGTGTTGGGGCAAGGGTCCATATGACCACTGATAGCTGGTCTGCAAAGCATGGTCAGGGCAGGTATATCACCTACACTGCGCATTGGTTAAACCTGCTGATGGCTGCCAAGCATGGAATGCGTGGCTCTGCAGAGGAGTAGTTGGTGATACTGCCACGACTTGCAGGCAGGCCTGCTGCCACCTCCTCTACTCCTCCTACTCCATCCTCTTCCATAACTTCCTCAGCTGAGTCCTCTTCTGCTGCTGCGTCTTGCTCCACATCAACGGCACCCCCCAGCTCCGCAGGTACTATTCGACATCCCGGTTACGGCAGTGTCATGCCATCTTGGGGTTGACTTGCCTGAAAGCAGTTAGTCACACCGGACCAACACTCCTGTCCACCCTGAATGCACAGGTGGATCAATGGCTGGTCACCATCACCACCAGAAACAGCCTTATCAGCATCGCTTGCTGGACCAGTGGCAACGCTGGAAGAGGATTGTGAGGAAGAGGAGTCATAGGAGTAATGTGGCTTTGAGGAGGAGGAGGAAGACCAACCACAACAGGCATCCCAGGGTGCTGGTTGTCACCTATCTGGTACCCATGGTGTTGTACTTGGCTGGGGGGAAGAAGATACCTTCAGTGAGATCACTGAGGACGAGGAACGGGACATGAGTAGCTCGGCATCCAACCTTGTGCAAATGGGGTCTTTCATGCTGTCGTGCCTGTTGAGTGACCCTCGTATAAAAAAGCTGAAGAACGACCTGTACTGGGTGTCCACGCTATTAGACCCCCGGTATAAGCATAAAGTGCCTGAAATGTTACCAAATAACCGCAAGTCGGAAAGGATGCAGCAGTTCCTAAATAAATTAAAAAGTATGCTTTACACAGCGTATAAGGGTGATGTCACAACACAACGGGAATCTAACAGGGGAAGAGGTGAAAGTAATCCTACGACTCCCACGACCACACCGGCAAGGACAGGACGCTTTACAGACGTGTTGTTGATGGAGGACATGTGGAGCTTTTTAACTCCTATGCATCGCCACAGCCCTTTGGGGTCCACCCTCAGAGAAAGACTCGACCGACAGGTAGCAGACTACCTCGCCTTAACTGCAAATCTTGACACTCAGAGGAGCGATGGACCCCTTGACTACTGGGTGTGCAGGCTTGACCTGTGGCCTGAGCTATCCCAATTTGCGATAGAACTTCTTCAAGTGTCCTGTCAGAAAGGACCTTCAGTGCAGCAGGAGGTATTGTCACTGAGAAGAGAAGTCGCCTAGGTCAAAAAAGTCTAGATTACCTCACCTTTATTAAGATGAATGAGGGATGGATCCCGAAGGGACCGACATTGGGCGATACATTCGAGTAAAAAAGGCCTGATGAGATGAGCTGCCTTGGGCTAAAAATGGTCCACACGGTGCTGTATTTTATCTTCGAATGCCGGATGACTTGCGTGACTTATCCGCCACCAACATAGGATTCAAGCCGCAATGTTTTAGGGCACTTTCTGCCTGGGAAACAAACATCAATTTTTCTGGCCGCTGCTACAGCAGCGGCTGCAACAATACCTAATTTTTCAGGCATGTGTACATGCCTAATTTTTCAGGCCTCTGGTGCAGCATTGTGGCTTCAAAAAACAAACCAATAAAAAAGGCACATAATAGGGATTAAACTGATAGGAATACTACTATTTAACACACCACTCCTATCTGGTAGCACATTAGATTGCACGCGCAGTGCCCCAAATTTGAAGTAGGAGGACCGACCAAGCATCTTTTTCCATCTCTCGGTTCCTAAAATCCATGCCATATACACGTCCCCTGATAGGGGACGGAACAGGGATTAAACTGATAGGAATAGTACTACTTAACACACCTTATAATAATGCAGAGAGAGGCAACGCAGAGAGAGGAGTCTGAAGAAGAGGAGTCAGAGGAGGAAGGTGGCTTTGAGGAGGTGGAAGACCAAACACAGCAGGCGTCCCAGGGGGCTTTTTGTCACCTTTCGGGGACCCTTGGTGTTGTACGTGGCTGGGTGGAGGAAGAGACCTTCAATGACATCAGTGAGGACAAGGAACGGGACATGGCTAGCTTGGTATCCAACCTTGTGCAAATGGGGAGTTTGCGATTGTGCAAATGGATTGTTTACGGTTGTTTGCGGTGTGTTAAAGGGACAGTCTAAACCAAAATAAACTTTCAGGATTCAGATAGAGCATGTCATTTTAAACAATTTTCCAATTTACTTTTATCACCAATTTTGCTTTGTTCTCTTGGTATTCTAAGTTGAAAGCTTAACCTATGAGGTTCATATGCTAATTTCTTAGACCTTGAAGCCCACCTCTTTCAGATTGCATTTTAACAGTTTTTCACCACTAGAGGGTGTTAGTTCACGTATTTCATATAGATAACACTGTGCTCATGCACGAGAAGTTATCTGGGAGCAGGCACTGATTGGCTAGACTGCAAGTCTGTCAAAAGCACTGAAAAAAGGGGCAGTTTGCAGAGGCTTAGATACAAGATAATCACAGAGGTTAAAAATATATTATTATAAATGTGTTAGTTATGCAAAACTGGGAAATGGGTAATAAAGGGATTATCTATCTTTTAAAACAATAAAAATTCTGGTGTAGACTGTCCCTTTAAACAGGGAATTTGGTCTGTCACTGTGAAGCGGGCATAACCCTTACACTACCTGATCGATACAACATCATACCTGATGTTTTAAAGCACGTTATTCCAAACAATTTAGGAATGTTAGGTGATTTATGCCCTTTATGGCTTAAAACTAGACTCTGCATCAACTATGTAATTTTCCATGGGAGTTTTGCCATGGATCCCCCTCCGGCATGCCACAGTCCAGGTGTTAGTCCCCTTGAAACACATTTTCCATCACTATTGTGGCCAGAAAGAGTCCCTGTGGGTTTTAAAATTCGCCTGCCCATTGAAGTCAATGGGGGTTCGCCCGTTTCACCCGTTCGTGAACTTTTGGGGAAGTTCGCGTTCGCTGTTCGCGAACCCAAATTTTTAGGTTCACGACATCACTTGTTAGGTGTAAACATAAATTTTGTTTCCCCATAGGAATCAATGGGGCTGCATTACTGAGCTATATGCTGCTTTTTTGCAGGTGTTAGACTTTTTTCAGCCGGCTCTCCCCCTTGATGTCTATGGGGAAATGGTGCACGAGCACTTACAACCAGCTCACTGCTGACTTAAGCAACGCTGGTATTGGAGTGCAGTATGGTGCTCAATTTTGCTCTACGCTCACTTCTTGCCTAATAACGCCGGGTTTAGGAAAACCTGTAATACCAGCGCTGTAGGGAAGTGAGCAGTGACAATAACGTGCAAGTTAGTACCGCACCCCTCATAACGCAAAACTCGGAATCTAGCCGTTAGTAATTTTTAATAGTAGATTTAAATAATTTGAGTAGGGTTTAAATGTGTAATATAATTAATTTCATTGTTAGTTTAATGTAATTTTAGTATAATAGGGTAGGTTAATGAATAGTTTAATATAGTTTAATATAGTTTTAGTATAATAGTTAGGGTAGATTCATTAGTAGTTTAATATAGTTTAATTTAATTATACAGTTAAGTTTAAATTTATTATAATATAGGGATGAGTTAATATTTAATGTAAAGTTAGCGGGTTGTTAGGTTTAGGGGTTAATAGCTTAACTTAGTTTATGGCGATGTGGGGGGCTGGCGGTTTAGGAATTAATAGGTTTAGTAAGTGGTAGTGATGTGGGAGGCCAGGGGTTTAGGGGTTAATACATTTATTTATTTGCGGCGGGGCCCGGTATCGGCGGTATAGGGTTTAATAACTTTATTTAGTTGCGGTGGGCTCGAGGAGTGGCCGGATAGGGCTTATTAACTTTATTTAGTTGCAGTGGGCT